>NC_134802.1:24614907-24617407 GCF_046742065.1 Oratosquilla oratoria
AATTAGATCTGTGAGAACAGTTGAAATCTCAGGAGGAAAATTAATCAGTGTCAAAATGCTGTCGTGTTTAACACAGTGTGCATTAGTGAGAATCTGCACTCGAAATATGATTTATATATATATATATATATATATATATATATATATATATATATATATATATATATATATATATAATATACAGGGTGTTCGGAATAAATTTGATAATTCTTTTATCTATCGTCATTTCAGAACCACTTAAAGCATTTAATAGCAGTAAAGTGCAACGGGTAACTGATTCTATGTATTATTGGTGGGTATAAGAGATAGAGAGTATGGGCGACTGGAAAGCACCAGAATATTGAAAGAGATTGACCTACATCCTCATGATTCGCGCCGGATTAAAAAATTCAGAAATCTTAGCTGCAGCTCAGTGCTCCTTGAATACCGTGAAGGCCGTGAGTTAACTAGAGAATTGCGACGGGGATGTGGAAGGAGTGGCTATCAGTAAGGATCATAGCAGGCAATCTGACTCTGCACAACAAAATTCGTCGAGCATAGAAAAAAAGTGCGGCAAGATACAGACAAGGCAATGCGGATCTTGGCGAGAGAGATGGGCATCGGAATGGCGACTATGAAGAAGACGTTGAATGAGGATCTTTGCTACTCCTCATACAAGAGGCGCAAAGGCCAACTACTCACCGCCAATGCCGAAGAGAACTGACTTACGAAACTCCTCAACAAGGTCAAACACCCAGTCGAGCCGGGGATGCTCTGGTTCTTCTTAAGACGAAAAGAACTTCTGCCAGGACCAGTTGCATAATACGCAGAACAACAGGTGGCTAGCCTACAGTCATCACGAAGTCCCACGTTTCATGAAGACCAAGTTCCTTCAAACTGTAATTGTCTTTGGGTGTATTTCTAGCGAAGGCCACGTCATGCCGCACATCTTTGAAGAGGGACTCAGACTCACTTTAGATAGCTATATCAAGTTCTTGTCCACTGTTGTGAAGCGCAGGGTGGAAATGCTGGCTGCGGGAATATCATACGTGTGGCAGCAGGACTTAGCTCCATGTCACACCTTCGGGAGAACCCAGAAGAGGCTGTCTGAGAACTTGTACGACTTCACCTGTCCCAACATCTGGCCCCCCAACTCGCCTGATTGCCACCCCATGGACTATTATGCGAGGGGCACGGTTGGAAAAGACACCAATTGTATCGCCTGCAACACCAAGGACAAGCTGATTACCAGGACCAAATTGGTGTTCAAGCATTTCTCGAAGGACATCATCAAGGCCGCGTGCTCCAGATTCAGGTCCCGCCTGGAGGCCATGGTGGAGGCTAAGGGCGGTTTCTTTAAGTGAGCTGTATTTGGCTAAAGATCCTCTAAGAGATTCACTTTGAATTTTGAGAATACATAAATTTTTGGCCAAGATATGACGTTTTTCTTTCCTTTCCGAAAAAAATGTCAAATTTATCCTAAACACCCTGTATACATACATAATATATATATATATATATATATATATATATATTATATATATACACAAATATTGTGAAACAGTAAATAAGCAAGAGAAAAAGGAAATAAAATAACAAAACAAGGCAAAACAAAGTATCATTTCGCGTAGCCTCGGGATATAGATTGCATGAGTAGGCAAAGCAATTCTGATACGAAAACCAGGAAAGATGAGAAGAGTTTGGCTTGAACGGTGGTCGTGTGCAGAGAACGAATTAGATTTGCTGCTCTATTTACGTTCTCGCCCAACGCGCCGCCTGAATATATTACCACGGCGCTGCTTGTCCCAAACAGGACAGAAAAAGGCTTGTGGTTATACATACACGTTCATGTATGAAAACTTTTTTTTCTTCTCGCTCCACAACGCGCGTGAATTTTCGGACTCAAAGGTAGCAGAGGCTTTTGCTGTTGTTGTTGTTGTAGTTCCAGTTGTTGCTGCAGTTGCTGTTATTGGAATGGATGTTGTTGTTGTTGCTGCTGCTGCTATTGCTGTTCTTGATGTTGATGTGTGATAAGTGGGCACGACGCAGATCTTGTGTGTTCGTTTATGGTAGTTTACGTGAAGTCTGAAGAAAGGCATCTTGAATTGTGGTGTAAGAAATGTTTGTTGTGTGTGAAAGGCTTTACAAACCGTTGACTAAGTGTAAAGAAATGAATAAATATATAAATGAAAAATAATAATAAACAGATAAAAAGATAAATGAATACATGATAATGCATGCGAGGTACGATACTTTCCATAAACGTTCAGTCAACTGCTAATGTCATAAACTCGCTTTTCGAATTTGTTCTCATCGTGAAGACTTAATGTCTGTCTCTCTCTCTGTCTCTCTTTCTCTCTCTCTCTCTCTCTCTCTCTCTCTCTCTCTCTCTCTCTCTCTCTCTCTCACACACACACACACACACACACACATATATATATATGTATATATGTTATATATATGTATATATATGTTATATATATTTATATATATTTTATATATATATATATATATATATATA
>NC_134802.1:24627407-24629907 GCF_046742065.1 Oratosquilla oratoria
TCTCCCTCCATCATCTCTCTCAGTCTCCCTCAATTCTCTCTCTCTCTCCCTGTCTCTCTCCATCATCTCTCTCTGCCTCTCTCTATCCTCCGTCTGTGTCTCTCTTCATCCTCTCTCTCTGTCTCCCTTCATCCTCTGTTTGTCTCTCTCCATCCTCTCTATCATCTCTCTCTGACTCTCTCCATCCCCCGTCTGTCTCTCTCTTCATCCTCTCTGTCTCTCTTCATCCTCTCTTTCTCTCTTCATCCTCTCTCTTTGTCTCTCTCCATTTCCTCTTTCTGCCTCTCTCCATCCTCTTTCTCTTTCGAAAATCTCTCTGTCTCTCTCCATCCTCTCTCTGCGTTCTCCATTCTCTCTGTCTCTCTCCATTCTCTCTTGGTCTCTATCCTCTCTGTCTCTCTATTTCTTCTCTCTGTCTCTCTCCATCCTCTCTCTATCTTCATCCTCTCTCTGCCTCTCTCCATCTCTGTTTGTCTCCTTCCTTTCTCTGTCTCTCTCAAACCTTTTTGTCACTCGCTATCCTCTATCTCTCTCCATCCTCAGTCTCTCTCTCTCCTCTCTCTTCCTCTCCCCATCCTCTATCTCTGCCTCTCTCTACTCTCTCTCTTTTTATCCTCGCTTTCTCTTTCAATCTTCTCTCTGTCTCCATCTTCTCTCCGTTTCTCTTCATCCTCTGTCTCTGTCTTTCTCCATCCTCTCTGTCTCTCCATCCTCTCACTCTGTCTCTCACCATCCTCTCTTTCTCTCTCCATCATCTCTATCTTTCTCCACCCACTCTCTCTATCTTTCTTCATCCTCTCTCTCTGTTTCTCTCCATCCTTTCTGTCTCCCTCATCCTCTCTCTGTCTTTCTTCACCCTCTCTCTGTCTCTCTCCATCCTCTTTCTGTCTCTTTCCATCATTTCCCTTTGTCCATCCTCCCTATGTCTCTCGATATCCTCTGCTCTCTCCTTCCCCCGTCTCTTTCTATCCTCTCTCTCTCCATCCTCTCTGCCTCTCTTCATTCACACTCTGGCTCTCTTTATTCCCTTTCTCTCTCTTCATCCTTTCTCTGTCTCTTTCCATCCTCTCTCTGTCTCTCTCCATCCTCTCTCAGCCTCTCTCAATTCTCTCTCTGTGTCTCTCTCCATCCTGTGTCTCTCCATCCTTTCAGTTTCTCTCCATCATCTCTCCCTGTCTCTCTCCATCCTCTCTCTGTCTCTTTCCATCCTCTTTCTCTGTCTCTCTCCTTCCTCTCTCTTTCTCTATCCATCCTCTCTCTGCCTCTCTCCATCCTTTCTGTATACTTCCATCTTATCTCTCTCCATCCTCTCTCTGTCTCTCTTCATCTTTTTTCTCTCTATCCTCTCTATCTCTCCATCCTCTCTCTCTGTCTCTCTCCATCCTCTCCGCTGTCTCTCTCCACACTCTCTCTTTTCATCCTGTCTCTCTCCATCCTCTCTGTCTCTCTCCCATTCTTTCTGTCTCTCTCCATCATCTCCTTTTCTCTCTCCATCCTCCCTCTCTGTCTCTCTCCATCCTCTCTCTCTCTTCTTTCTCTCTTTGTCTCTCTCCATTCTCTCTCGATCTCCATCCTCTCTCTGCCTCTGGCAATCCTTTCTTTCTTTCTCTGTCTCTCTCCATCTTCTCTTTGTCTCTCTTCATATTTTCTCTGTCTCTTTCCATCCTATGTCTCTCTCTATTCTCTCTCTCTCTTTCCATCCTCTCTCTCTGTCTCTCTCCACCCTCTGTCTCTCTCCATCCTCTATCTCTATCTCCATCCTCTGTCTCTATCCATCCTCTCACTATCCTATCTCTGTCTCTCTCCATCCTATCTCTGTCTCTCTCCATCCTATCTCTGTCTCTCTCCATCCTATCTCTGTCTCTCTCCATCCTATCTCTGTCTCTCTCCATCCTATCTCTGTCTCTCTCCATCCTATCTCTGTCTCTCTCCATCCTATCTCTGTCTCTCTCCATCCTATCTCTGTCTCTCTCCATCCTATCTCTGTCTCTCTCCATCCTATCTCTGTCTCTCTCCATCCTATCACTGTTTCTCTCTATCCTCTCTCTGTCTCTCCATCCTCGTTTCATCCTTTCTCTGTATCTCTTCATCCTTTCTGTCTCGTTTTATCTTCTCTCTGTCTCTCTGTATCCTCTCGTGTATCTTTGCATCCACTCTCTCTCCATCCTCTGTCTCTTTTCTACCTATGGGTCTCCATCCTCTCTATATCTCTCTCTATCCTTTATCTGTCTCTATTCGTCTCTTTCATTCTTGTCTCTGTGTCTTTCCTCTCTGTCTCTCCTTCCTCTCTGTGTCTCTTTCCTCTCTGTCTCTCCTTCCTCTCTCTGTCTCTCTCCATCCTCTCGATTTCTTTTTCCATCCTCTCGCTCTCTCTCTCTCTACATCCTCTCGGTGTCTCCCTCCCTCATCTCTCTTTCTCTCTATGCTTTTATCTCTTTCATTTTTGTTGTTTTCTCTCCGTCCTTTCTATCCCTCTTCTTCCTCTCTGTCTCTCTCCTTC
>NC_134802.1:24634907-24642407 GCF_046742065.1 Oratosquilla oratoria
CACTATGCAGTGTCCTTTCATATTGGGTTGGTTTCTTATTTCTAGGGCGACATGGTTTGTCAAAAATAAACATTTTGTAACCGCTATTCAAAATCATAAGCCTCCAAAAATGGACTTCCAATGTAAGTTATATTAGAGGGAACCTGGTTTAAAAATCCTAAATTTGGCATTAACTCTTAGAATATTACTTGAAATGTCATGAAATTTTGTGTACCTTGTTTACTATCATTCTATGTTCAGCATTTGGAGGGATATCTATCAATATTATATTAATTGCTCAGCTGTGTATGTGCCCAGAGATGGTTGGTTTGTACTAATACATGTATCTATAAAGCCTAAATAATCCAATTTCTAAATTAACAACTACATTTGGCCAAATTGAGCTAGATTATGTTACATTACGATATTCGAGTTCATTAGACTACATTTCCTAATTCTTAAGTTTTTATACTGTTTTAACCATAATATTCAATTGCTAATACAATATAATGATTGATTGATTGCAGTCTGGCAAGATTGTAGTAGTACAGAAGTATAACCCTCAAGGTCCTAAGTTCTAGAAATAAGTTGTGTAAAAAATTAGGTTCGGCTAGGATACGTAGTAAATTCGACTTTTATTGGTTAGCTCTAAAAATGGTTAAATAGAGCATAGCTCAGGTAATTATTTCGGTATGCCCTTATAATGGGCATCATTCACCCAATAAAACAATATCACAGTTACCTCTGCCGTCTTCCAAGATTACAATTTATTTCATTGTTCCACAATTATGAATTCCCCGACTTACAACTAACACGATCACACCTTCAGAATATGCAGTATTGAAACAATGTTTGAGAAGACTTCCAATAAATATGGAGTAACACGTCTTCTTTTATTTGTTACTGAATTGTTTTAAACAAGTCAATATTTTAATTCGTGCAACCCCGTCAGTACCTTTCTGGACAATGACTGAGATATGCAGCATTTAAAACAACAGTAATAATGGAAATGTTCCTATTCACATCTACAGTGGGAAGATACAAGGGAAAATAAGGAGTTTACATGAAACCAAGAACTTCCTCCAGAACTACGAGTTTGAAAGTAATTTCCTGCGACGAGCTATCTCGCCTGTTTATACTTTTACTAATATTTCTGTTTATTGACAGGCTATTACTCTATAGCACCCCTTTGGTAATGACAAGTTTAATGAAAGCATAACATGGTAACGTGTCACACATAATTTAATGGCGAGAGCAATTGTCATCTTGACAGTCCTCCCGATCCTACTTTTCTACAAATTGGTCAATACTTCTTTATGTGGTATCTCTAAAGCTCCAGTTTCGCACCCATACTCCCCGCATTTTCTTTTTTTTTCTGAACTAAAGCCACTAATTCAGCCGGGATGGCTTGTGTCTACGTGAACAATCTCCCATGCCTTGTCTGTGGATACCTGGGTTTGGTACTTTCTTTTTCTACTCATGACAACCTGGATTTATCAGCATCCTGTTACCTTTCTCTTTCACTATTCTCAGTCACGATGAAACACTTGTTATTGTTATATATAAGCTGTGGTCACTAAGTTGATCCAAACATAAACTATGTAAACATTGTTGTAACGATGCAGGGACAGCTAGACTTCCAACATAGCGGACAAACAATTCACGCAAGTCACGTGGGTGAAACCCGTCAGTACACGTATCTATATTTATAACCCTATCACTACAAATATTATATATACATATATATATATATATATATATATATAAAATATATGTATATTATATCTTTGTAAAGATATTCTTCTTTGGTTATCCATGAAACCAGTTCTACACTTAAAGATTTGGTTTACCAGCGCTAATAAACTACAGTCCATACAAAAAACAAGGACAAGAACAAGAATAAGAACAACAAGAACAGAAACATCAACAACACCGTCAACATGTATTGCAGGTGATTTCTTCTCCACTGTTAGCATAGTAGACTACACTGTATTCAATCTCCCTTTTCCTTTTCCTTATTCAAAAGCCCAGAGGAGAATTCCTCCAAACTATTAATCTTTGAGAGCCGAGTTTTCCAACTTTTCCATTAAAAAGACTCAATTTTTTTTTAACCAAAGGAGCCCTCCTACTCATCCTCCATTTCTTTCATCTTGTTTCTAATTTTCCTTTACATTGTATAGATAATCGGGTTTTTATGATTAACATTTTCACAAGAAGGCTTCCTTCTCCCCTTTCTTCAGTTATCTTAATGTTCATACTTGATGAAAGTTTGCATGCCGGCATGCTTTGGTATTGTGATAATTCCAAATCATTATTACTCATTGTTACCCATTATTTTCAACTATTACCATCTGATATTCAATGTAATCATCTGTAACACTATAATCTACTGTAACTCAATATAAAAAACTATATCTCATTGCAACCTATTGGAATTTTAAACGGAACCCGTTTAACAAATTGCAACCAACCGTAATTCATAGTATCCTATTGTAACTTATCATAACTCATTCTATCCTTCCTGTAACCTACTGCAACCTATTACACTCCATTGCAATCCATTACTCTCATAAATGAAGATAATTCGACAAATAAGTAAGCAAAATCAATAAACAAAATGAGCAAATAAATGAATAAATAAATGCATAAAAAAAAAACGTGGCTACTTCGGGGTAGATCTAATACCAGATGAGAATAAGAATTTCTCTTGACGTTGTAAAAACTGGACTTGGAGAAAGTATATGACTTAATATTTCAAAAAGCTAAGTTTGATATTCAACGAAATTTCTTGAGGAATATCGTCCAACTAGGCAGGAGAAGGCGATCTTTGTTAAATCATTGATCTTCATTCGGCGTTCACTGGTGTTCTGGCCTTGAATTCTTCTCTCTTATTGACTGATGACATTTCTTCCATATTAGTGATATTTCTTCCCATAAGGTGTCTTGCCGCTCACCCTCCTCCTTTCATCCATCTCTGAAGCCTTGGAGCTCTTCAATTTCATAAAGAACAAGTCTTTAAGCTGGATATTTCTCATATTCTTTATATTAGAGGCATGAATACATTTTGCAATTGTACATGAATATTAATCATTTTCTTGTTTTCAAAGTTTACTAGATATTGAAATCTATTTTTCGTTCCAACTATTGAAAAATTCACAAATAAAGAGCTTCCAGTTAAAGAGAATTGTTTACCTAAGCCTATCATAATTACCTTTACAGGCTCTCAAGATTATAAATTATTCATTGTCCAAACAAATACCCAATCCCCGACTCCTAGTTTTCCTTATTCATTAATCATTTGTTCTAAATTTCTCACTCTTTCAGTCTAAGACCTTTTCTTTTTTCGTTCGTTTTCTATTTCTTTTTCTGAGAAATTTCTTTTGAAATTTAAACTTTTCTTCGCTACCACGCCTTCTTCTTTGAAAATGTATAATGTTATTCCTTTAGTGATCAACTTGTCTGTCTTCTTGATCTATCTACTTCTGACAATTTTGATCAGGGAGAAACCTACGGGCTACACCCCTCCCCCATTTCTATTTCTGTTCAAACAGCTCTTATATGGATGCTAATAGGAGGTTATATGAAAGAGTGATTGTGCCAACAGCACTGTACGGGGCAGAAACATGGAACATAAGAGAGGAAGAGAGGAGTTTGAATGTGTTCGAGATGAAATGTCTGAGAAGTATGATAGGGGTTACTAGGCTAGATAGTGTGAGAAATGAGAGGTGAGGAGGAGAACAAGGGTGGAAAGGGAGCTGAGAGATAGGATTGATGAAAGAGTATTAGGATGGTTTGGACACATGGAAAGAATGAGTGAAGAAAGATTAGTAAAAGAGGTGTGGAGGGCAGAAGTGGAAGGAGTGAATATGAGGGGGCGTCCTAGGATGAGATGGATGGATGGGGTGAAAGGGGCATTACAAAAGAGAGGAATGTCTGTTGGGGATGGAAAGGAGAGGGCAGAAGATAGGGGTTAATGGAGAAGGGTTGTGTATAGATGATGCTGTGATGCATGAGGGGGAGTGGGTGGAGGATGGGGGTGAGGAAGCATGTACGGGGGGGGGAGGTCGCCGAATTTATGAAGGGCCTTCCTGTGGATGAGCTGTGTCTTACAACACTGCTTCTGACCCAGGGCAGTGAACAGGATGCAGTGATGACCCGTCATCCACGAAGTGCCAAGATAAGAGGGAGGGAGGAGGGTGAAGGGGAGTGAGATATGTAGGGAATGGAATGGGTGGGAGTGGTTTCTATGCCTTTTTCTTTTTGGCTAACCTCCGTGTAAGGGGGAAAAGCCTTTGGTATATATATATATACATATACATATATATATATATATATATATATATATATATATATATACATATATATATTATATATATATACATATTATATATATATATATATATGTATATATATATATATATATGCATATACTTAGGCAGGAGGTTCTCCCTCTGGCAAGAAATGTTGTATATAGTAGCATGATAACAACTCACAATTTTCTTGTTAACTTGTTCAATACTGCGAACAAGGCGACGTATTTCAAGAGGCAATCTATGTAGAAGGTCAGCAAAGGACATTTCAACACTGAGGCAGGCGCCATCAAAAATCATTATAGTAACCACCACCAACGACGACTTACTAGAGAAGACCTCGTAAAGGGTACTTCCATTATTGCCACGGAAAAAGACCACAAAAGACTTGCGATTATCGAAGCGTTGCATATCAAACACAGCAACCCCGACATGAATAAGCAGCTTCAAGATCTCCAAATTCTCCCTTCTTCTAAAGCCATGATCGCACATTTCCATGTTGATGATGCCCATTCTTCCACCTCACAGCACGGTGAACAATTGACCACCCCACGGCGTGGGTGATCAATTGTCATTGCTGGGGTTTCTGTCCTTTTTTCCACCTCTCCTAAGTTCGTACTTATTTCATATTATTTGTTTGTTTGTAACCTCTCCTTAGCTCATTTATGTAACACTATTTCTGTATATTTACGATTTGACTTTTGTATGTATTATTCTGCCTTGAAAATGAAGTTGTGCAACTTCGAAACGTTGGTACCGAAATATCTACTAGTTTGACTATCCTGCCTCAGAGTTGCTACATAGATTGCCTCTTGAAATACGTCGCCTTGTTCGCAGTATTGAACAAGTTAACAAGAAAATTGTGAGTTGTCATCATGCTATTATATACAACTTATATATATATATTATATATATATATATATATAGATACCCCAATTTTGGGGGTATTGGCTGCTTGTTATTGTGGCAAAGTAGCATGCAGTCGATACTTTAGGGTCTATATGGGGCGCCCCTACGGACCAGAGTCACACATCATTTTGTCTATGATAGAAGAAAACTCTGTTCATAGAGAAATGATGACACTTTTTATACTACGACTGTCCCTCCATTATGCTGTCCCCCAACCCCTTGTTGCTGTCCTGTACCATTTCTCTGAGTATTCTCTTTCTGTGATGGGGGAATTCCCTGTGGTGGGGGAAAAGAATACTGCCACCAAGTATTCCCACTTGGATCGTAAGAGGCGAGAAGAAAGGGACGGGGATTGGGACTAGGCATCCTTCTCCCTGTAGCCCCACGGGGCATATCTCCTAAAAATAAAAGTGAAGGCATAAGGGGTGCTGGAGGGCCTCGGACCAGCACCCTAAGGTTTAGGTCTTTTAATGTGCGTGGATGTGGTACAGATGAGAGTAAAAGGGAAGAGATAGGTAGTATGTTTGTGAGAAGAAAGATGGATGTGTTGGCTTTGAGTGAAACTAAGTTGAAAGGGAAGGGTGAGTGTAAGTTTGGGAGTGTAAGTGGGAGGTTATCAGGAGTGAAGAGAGGGCGAGGGAGGGAAGGGGTGGCTATTCTAGTAAGTGAGGAGATAGGTAAACAGGTAGTGGAGTGGAAGGAGGTTTCCTCAAGGATAATGTGGATGAAGGTGAAACTGGGAAAGGAGATGTGGGTCTTTGTAAGTGCATATGGGCCTGGCAGTGAGAAGAGCGTGGAAGAAAGGGAGGCCTTTTGGATGGATTTAAATGAGTGCATAGAGGGTTTAGGAAGAAATGTCAATGTAATAGTACTGGGAGACCTTAATGCTAGGGTGGGAAATGGTCCAATCGATGGAGTGGTTGGGAAGTGTGGAGTTCCAGGAAAGAATCGTAGTGGAGAGTTGATGGTGGAGATGTGTCTAGAAAGAGAGTTGATGATAGCAAATACAGTGTTTCGGAAGAAAGTCAAGCATAAGTACACATGGGAGAGGGTGGTGGAGGGAAGGGTGGTAGATAGAGCGCTAATGGATTATGTAGTGGTAAATAGGATTATGATAGGAAGAGTTAAGGATGTACATGTGCTAAGGGGAGAGGGTGGGGGAATATCAGATCATTTTTTGGTGGAAGGTAAGTTGAGAGTGGAGGATAGATGGAGAAAGAGGAAAGGGACAAAAGGTAGGGAGGTTCTTAGAGTGAACTCCTTGAATGAAAAGGAAAAGGAGAAGGAGTACGGAAAGAAGCTGAAGGAGGCGTGGGAGGGAGTAAAGGATGGAGTAGAGATGGGTGTGGAGGAATGGGGATGGTTCAAGGAGGGAGTCATAAAGTGTGCAAGGATGGTGTGTGGAACAAGAAGGACAGGGGGAAAAAGAAGAAAAGGTAGTGAATGGTGGGATGAGGAAACAAAGAAGGTTGTAGAAGACAAGAAGCGAGCATTCACAGATTGGTTACAAAATAGGACGAGGGAGTCGTATGAGAGGTACAAAGAAAAGAAAAGAGAAGTAAAGCAAAAGGTAAAGGTTGCAAAGAGGAGAGCAGATGTGAAATGGGGTAAGAGTATGACAGATAATTTTGAAAGTAATAAAAAGATGTTTTGGAAAGAAATTAAGAGAGGAAAAGGAGGCGAATCAAATAGGGAAGAAAAGGTAAGAGGTGCAGATGGAGAGATTATAATGGAAGGGAAGGCAGTAAGGGGAAGATGGGCAGAATATTTTAGGGAGTTGCTAAATGTGAAGGAGGATAGGGAAGGAAAGATAGTTGCAGTGGGAAATGCGAAGAAAATGAGAGTGATGAGTGAGGAGAATGGAGGAGAAATAAGGAAGGATGAGGTGAAGGCAGTTGTTAAGATGATGAAAGCAGGTAAGGCACCTGGTCTGGATGGATGCCATGCAGAATGTCTGAAAAAGGGAGGTCAAGTGATGTTGGACTGGTTGGTGAGGTTATTTAATGTTTGCTGGAGAGAGGGTAGAGTACCGGAGGACTGGAGGAGTGCCTGTATAGTTCCTCTTTACAAGGGAAAAGGGGACAAGTGTGAATGTAGTAGTTTCAGAGGGATTAGCTTGTTAAGTGTAGTTGGGAAGGCTTATGGGAGGATCTTGATTGAGAGGATCAGGAGAGGAACAGGAGTAATTGGTGAGGAACAGTGTGAATTTAGGACAGGTAGAGGTTGTGTAGATCAGATCTTTGTGGTAAGACAGATATGTGAGAAAGCTATAGGAAAGGGGAAGGATGTTTTTTTGGCATTT
>NC_134802.1:24647407-24659907 GCF_046742065.1 Oratosquilla oratoria
AAACGAGAAAACATGAACGAAGCATGAGAAGTTAGGTTTAACCAATTAACACTAGTTACCCAAAGAGTTGATAAACTGGAAGAACTAAAGGAGAATATAAACCTAACTAAATAGATAGAAGAATTAAAAAGACAGTTAAGAGAAGTAAAGGATGAGAATGAGGAATTTGCCATAGCCTGCCAAAATATCAATGAAATAATAGTTGATGCTGAGTGACCGTAATTTTGAGGTATGAATCCACTCGCACCCTCTTCATTCCCACATACTTCACTCCCAATCACTACCTCTCCCTTCCTCTTTTCTTGGTTTCTCCTGGATGCCGGTTACCCCTTTGTCACGCACACTGTCCGGGGTCAGAAATAATGCAGCAAGACACAGCACATCCACAGTAAGGCTCCTTCATTTAATCGGCGATCCCCCCCTACCCTCTCTGTCCCCCTGTTGCAGAAAGAGAGACAATGGGAAGAAATCCCTTTCGGGCTGCGTCAGAATATCATTCACACAAACTCCCTAAACCCCCCCATTCCCCCCACTCCCTACCATGCATCACAGCATCATCCATAAACAATTACTCTCCACTCACCCCTAACTTCTGTCTTCTCTATTTCTTCCTCAACAAACATACCCCTCTTTCCCAACGCCCCTTATACACCATTCATACATCTCATCCTTGGTCGCCCCCTCATGTTCACTCCATTCACCTCTGCCTTCCACACTTCTTCAATTATTTTTTCCAGGTGTCAAAACTATCCCAGTCCTATTTCATCAACCTTATCTTCCAACTCCTTTTCCATCCCCGTTCTCCATCTCACCTCGTTTCTCACTCTATCCGGCTTAGTAACCTCTACATCTCAGGCATCTTATCTTGAACACATTTAAACTCTTCCCCTCATCCTCTCTTATATTCCATGTTTCTGCCCCATACAGTGTTGTTGGCACAATCACCCTTTATATAATCTCCTCTTAGCATCAATTCCCAAATGTATATTTATCATTACACTTTTTATTCTCCCAAGGCAATTACTTGCTTCTCTCAATCTACTTTCTACCTCCGCCTACAGTCCTCCCTTTCCCACCAAATTCGCCCCAAGTACGTATCCAAGGTTATCCACTTGCTCCAGCCTCACTTTCTTGATATTCACTTTCAATTTGCTGCCACATTCCCCTCTTGTACATCTCGACACCTTACTTTTACTCATACTCATCTTCAACTTCCTTCTTTCGCACACCTTCCCAAGCTCCGTCACTAACTTCCTTAATCTCTTCTCTGATCCTGCTTCAAGCGCAGTGTCGTCAGCAAACAACTGGATTATCTATCATTTTTCTCCATTTCTCTCTCTCTCCCTCTCTCTCTCTCTCTCTCATATTATATATATATATATATATATATATATATATATATATATATATATATATATATATATATATATTATATATATAATGTACAGTGTATATTCTTTTCAATCAAAAGGATACTTTAAAATGAATTTATCTTATTTTCTTCCGTTCATGACCAATGAATAGTTAATGCTTTTGTAAGTACTTGAAAAAAGTCGATGAAAATACCAAAATCTTCCATTTAATCCTCACGTCCCAAACATATTCTAATTGAAAAAATAAAAACTATTTCCCATATATTTACGAATCATGACACACGTTTTCATTTCATCCTGGCCATCATCAACTACTTTACCTTCCTGCCTACCCCCTATGATATCCGAGCCTCACCCGAAAACAACCACACCCACCTGAAAACAGCAACAATAATAAAAACAACAGTGAAAAAGGGTTTATCGCAACACCTTCGTCCGTCAGGGTTCGGTAGTACTAAACTCAATATAAACCTTAGTTTAGACCAAAGAGAGAGTGAGTGAGCAGCCTGCGGACGACTGTGTATTGTGCGAAATCCAAGTAGGCAGCAACTATCCTACCCAACAATGTCCGCCCCGAACGATCGGTTCACCAATTGGAGGGGAACTATTGTCCTCCTAATGAAGGGAAGCCGGGGAAATGGAGCAAAATATAGACCATAAGAGAGAAGTCAATAGAGCAATTCTCTTGTCTTAATTGGACGAGTGCGATTAATGAGAAGTGAGACTTACAAAAGGCTTCAAGTCATTACGAGAGTATCAGGTCAAAAGGGCTAAGGTGTATACCTATACACTGACTTCTAACATTTGGCATGTTATCTTAATACTGATTTCAAATAACATTACATACTTTTATTATATTGCATCAGTTCAAATGAATAAAATAATAAACGAATACGTATACAATACACACACACAAACACACACACACACACACACACACACACACACACACACACACACACACACACACACACACACACACACACACACACACACACACACACACACACAACGTATTTTTTTTTTACTATAAACCCACTGTCGGAGAAAAAATGACGGAAGTAGAGGGAAACTGTATATTTCGATTACTATCTGTAGTCCTCTTTCTGCTGAAGAGGACTACAGATAGTAGTCGAAATATACAGTTTCCCTGTACTTCCGTCATTTTTTCTACGACAGTGGGTTTATAGTGAACTTTTACATATGTGTTATAATATACCAATTTCCAATATATATATATATATATATATATATATATATACATACATATTGTAAGGATTCAGAATATATATGGTTATATCTGCAAAAACCTAGGAGTTCGTGAATAATCCCTAACCTAACTATACCCCCCAACTTTAACCCTTAACCCTAACCAAAATATTTTGAGATGAAAGATAGTAATCCAAGTACCTGGAGTGATAGGGTATCAGTATATATATAATTATGGAGGTCTATCTCCAAAACCCTTGGAGTTCGTGAAAAAAGACAGATAAAGGAAAGATAGTTTTCCAAGTACCATGGGTTATAAGGTGAATATATATGGTTATAGGGGTCTATCTGCAAAAACCTAGGAGGATTCGTGAATAATCCCTAACCTAACCATACCCCACCTAACTATAACCCTTAACCCAACCCAAAATATATATATTTTTGGAAATTAAATATAGTTATCCAAGTACCTGGAGTGATAGGGTATCAGAATATATATGGTTATGGGAGACCATCTCAAAACCCCTAGGAGGAATTCGTGAACAGAGACAAATGAAAGATAATTACCCAAGTACTCTGTGTTATAAGGTTTCAGAATATATATGGTTATATGGGTCTATCTGCAAAAACCTAGGAGTTCGTGAATAATTCCTAACCTAACCATACCCTACTTAACCTGCCGCATGGGTAGATGGGACCCAGCTCACTAAGGCAACTCATCTAGAAGGAAAACTCTGATCCCAAACCTTCACTGCCTTGTGGATTACCCACCAAGGAAAGTGCTTCGGGAGTAAACCCTGAGGAAAAATCCGGAGATGGAGTCCCTGAGGCGGTTCGATGCTGACCTCAGTAACGTTCCGGCAATGTATACGCCACCATATACATGATGAGTAACGCCACTCGCTCACACTCCCTCACTCACTCCCTCACTCACTCACCCACTCAATGTCAGGCCCTTCTAGCTGACTAAGAATTAAGTCAGCAATCTTCGGGTCTGCAACAACAACTCGACCACCAAACAGACATACGAACGCACATGAACATCCGAGTAACCAAACAAACACAAAACACAAATTACGTATACTAACGATCCTCCCCTGGATATATAATTAACATGTATGATAATAGACAACAATACATAATCAATGCAGTTGCACCACCCATGTGAGACAACGGACCTTCTCGAAATTAATGTAAAGACTAAAGACTAAACCCAACACAATAAAGTGCTGAGATGTCACTTCCGGCCAATGACCACCAAGGTAACGTGGCCGAGACGAGGAGTTGGGACGATGACAGGTGTTGTGCAACAAGAAGTGGTGTGATAAACAGTTATATTAATGTATCGTTCTATTTAACAGTTGACAGTGTATATACCATAACTGCAAAACCTGAAAGCTTTGAATAAAATGGTATAAACTTAATACGAATCTACATATACCAGTACCCGTACCTAGTGAACGATACATTATTACTGGTGGCAAGCGGTGACCGCGCCCACGTCTCTAAAGAAACAAACTAACTACCAGAAAAAAAGACTATCGAGGACTCATCCTGCGCACCCCTCTGCACCAATTGTGTTCCTCCAAAAGAAGCGGTGGTGAAAATTTCTCACCACCTGGTGGCAGCAAAACCACACCATGCACAACACCTACGTTATCGCCGACTCAACAATAATTACCAGCCTCTAAATAAGGTAACCCAACCAACACCCTTTTCAAATACGTAATAGTATCATTACTACTATTACCTTACCTATCCATTCCTGAATCGCTGATACTGCTTTCCTTTTTTTTACGAGAACATCAACGAGACACTACCCTCATCAAGAGATATTTCCACACACTGCTCATCTCTCCCCAGTACCCTATTTCTATGGTGATGTTACGCCCCTCTCAACGCGTAACTACAAACAAGTCTACGGACCGCCACAGCCACACCTGACGGACCAGAAGCACATCGATATAATTATCGATAACCGGGAATATACCCATAAAGGTACCCTATGATTACATATATATAACATATGTAACTTTTAGTGATTTAATATTTCAACAACATTATCTTATTATAAAACTAAGCTACTTAATTAAGTTACACAACTAAGTTAAAATCATTTTTGCATACTTCCATCTTATACTGTACCAATTTATTATTTAAAAATACTGTATTTTAAATATATCTCTCAATAACTATTATAATCACATAATTATTTGCCAATGTCAAATAATTCTTCTTCACAATATTTTATATAACCTTTTACACTGTATATCCTGTATATATATATATATATATATATGTGTGAATCAAATACCAATTTCACATATTCCTAATACCATTTCATATTTATAGATATGCAATAACTTTACTAGATTTGACTATTACATAATATCACATTCATATGTATTCTTAAAGTTAAGTAATTCTTGTCTAAACTATATATATATTTATATATACAATAACCGTTAATTGCTTTCACTACGTACCACCCATTTATATTTTACATAGAACTTAGATATTTTTATAAATGTAACTTACCTTTCATAATTACTACTGTTAACCAGCTATATATGTACACATATAATTATTATTATACACAATATATCATATATTATTTGCACAATATATAACCCATTATTATTATTGCCATATTTACATTTTTACCATTTATAATTATATATTCTTATATGTAACCCGTATATAAATGTTGACATCCCATACCCCCCCTCCCTTATCTAAGCATAACATATTACCCTTAGTTACTATATACCTATTATTCCTATTTTAACTATTTTTTTCTTAGACTACAAATCAAACCTAACTATTAACTAATACATACTACTAATACATACTAACTATTAACTAATACATACTTCGACAAACATGGCGACTGGAACAAGAAGTAAAGTCATTCAAAAGATGCATAACGTCCTGTCAAGATCCAAAGAGGAAAAACAACCACAGGACATATCCAGTGACAAAGAGGAAATACACACAGAAAACACAACAACAACCGCATCAGAGAACTAACAACCCATTCACCACCCATCGACAAACATCCCCCTCCAACACGACAACCAATACTAAACAACGATTGGGGGAACGTGTACCAGCCTCACGCACCAAACCACCATAGGAATATCTCATACACAACACAAATACCTCACCCTAGAAGTAAGCTTAGACCAACTTAAAGTTGACATGATGGTTGATACAGGAACAAACCTGAACATCATCCCAAGAGCTCTGTATGAAGCATTAAATGACCCACCCCAAATTCAATTTTCCAATATGGAAGGACTCTTAATAGAAGGGAGCACAATTCCTCTACACGACACCATAGACTTAAATATTGAAGTCAACAATCACAAAGTAGGTTTCACAACTTTCCACATAGCTGATGAATGGAGCCTTGATCAACAAGGTATAATAGGACTACACTCACTAAAGATTTGGAAAACTAAGATAGATTTTGAGACTAACAAAATCTCCTTCCGAGATGTAAATAATGAATCAACAGTTCCTGAGACACCCAACTCAGACACACAACATCTCTCATGTCTACCTTCCTTTAATACTCCCAATCCCACTAACAACTATTCCTTCCGACCACCCCCTTATGTCACCTCAAAGGCACTGATGTCTAACACAGTCATCATACCCCCTAGACATTCAATAACAGTCCCACTATACATACCCGGTGCAATAGACCATCAGGACGTCATAATCGACTCAGACACGTCCAGGATTAACAACATAACCATTGAGTCCTCCTGGGACACAATATCAGAAAATAAACATACACTAGCTATGTTAACAAACACCTCAGAACAACACCGTAAAATCAGGAAGAATACAAACATCTGCGCAGTCCATCTCCATAATTCCCCTATCCAGGAACCACTGCCGCAACACATCAACCAAGTAAGACCAACACAACCCCTCCCCCCTATTCCCCCAGACCAAATCACGACATCAGCTGACGGAGAAAGTCATAACGAGCTATTAGCTCTCCTACAGAGGAATAGATCAGCTGTCGCCTTAGAAGGCGAATCACTAGGCAAATGTGATATAATCAAACATCACATCCAAATTCCCCCAAACACCCCCCCTTCATACACCCCCGCTTACCGCATACCCCACAGTAGGAAATCCCAAGTCAATGACAGTGTACATGAGATGATACACCATTGCGTAATTTCCCATTCAGACTCCCCATGGAACAGTCCCCTCTTTTTGGTCCCTAAGAAAGACGGAACCTTACGCCCTGTTGTTGACTTCAGAAAAATAAACAACCTAACTCAATCTGACCCACACCCCCTCCCCGCCATGCAAGATGTACTACAATGCATTGGCAACGGGAACTCTGTTTTTTCCACAATAGACCTCAAGTCAGCCTTCTGGCAGGTCGAACTAACAGAGGAATCAAAACCCGTAACTGCATTTTCCACGGACAAAGGACACTTTCAGTTTGAACGTATGCCCTTTGGCCTTAAGAATGCCCCCTCAACCCAACAAAGGTTGATGACCCGCATTTTCAGTGACATGATAGGAATCTCATTATTCGTCTATTTAGACGACCTCATTATATATAGTCCCACAGAAAGAGACCACCTTAACACTTTAGAGATTGTCATCAAACGTCTCAAACATACGGGATTAAAGATTCAATTAAAGAAATGTAGATTCCTCATGAAGGAACTCACCTTCCTAGGCCATAAAGTGGATGCAAAAGGGATTCACACAACCACTGATAAAATAGATACAATAAACAATTTCCCAACCCCAGAAACGCTAATGAAACAAGAAGTTTCATTGGGTTAGCCTCCTACTACAGACACTTTATCCGAAACTTTGCTGATATTGCTTCCCCTCTGACCAAATTCACAAGGAAAGGCGAGCCATTTCAATGGTCAGAAGCAGAACAGCAAAGTTTCGACACTCTCAAACACGCACTCACCACAGCCCCTGTACTAGTTTTCCCTGATATGAAGAAAGAATTCTTTCTTTACACAGACGCCTCCTCTAAAGGAATAGGCGCAGTCCTACAACAGAAAGATGACAATGGCAAAGAACACGCCATAGCCTACGCAAGTAGAGTCCTCAACAAAACTGAAAATAACTACTCAACTACACACAAAGAAGGACTTGCAATCATATGGGCACTAAAACACTTTAAATACCTCATTTTAGGCTACAAGATTACCATACTAACAGACCACCAACCCCTAGTCTATCTTTTTAACTCCAAAGACTTACATGGGAGAGTTGCTAGATGGAAAACAACTCTCCTTGATTACGATCCCATGATCGTATACTTAGCTGGGAAAGCTAACGTAGTGGCAGACTGCTTGAGCAGACAAACTCACATCACCCCCATAACCCAAACCACATGCATACCTATGCAAGAAATCAGAGATGAAAAAGACATATACCCAATATGGTCTCCAATAAAATAGCATCTCATCTCACAAACCCCCTTACATTCCCGACCACCTGTCCCTATTGAGGAACTCAATCTGGTCGACGGAGTCATAAGGAGAACTGTTAATACAAGAGAGGTTACTGTTATCCCCAGAGCCCTAGTCCCCAAGGTCCTACACATATTGCACGACAGTGCAATGGGAGGCCACTCGGGCAGAGATAAGACACTAAACACTGCTAGGCACACATATTATTGGCCTTACATGAAAAGAGATATAACCACACACATAGATTCTTGTGTAACTTGCAAACAATTCAGAGGCCCTAACCTGAAGCAAATCAACATAAAAGATATCCCACTCCCTGCTGAACCATGGGAAACACTTGGCATTGACCTACTGAAAATGCCAACGAGCCATCAAGGTTCCAATTATGTACTCACAGCAGTTGAGTATTTATCTAAATACACAATCTTAATACCACTCCAGGACAAAACAGCAGAGACTGTAGCAAAAACCCTGGTCAACAATATATTTTGTAAATACAACATACCACACACAATGTTATCTGACAATGGCTCAGAATTCAAAAATGAAGTGATGCGCGAAATAGCACATCTTTACAACATTGACCAAACATTTGCCACTGCATACCACCCCCAGGGAAACGGTCTGACTGAGCGAACAAATCGCAAAGTCCTAGAAATTCTCAGACCATTGGTCAATGACCTCATGGACACTTGGGAAGATTGGCTACCACAGGTACAAGCCAGTATCAATAGCACAGTCAATTCCGCAACAAAGATGTCCCCACATGAAATCATTTTCGGCCAACCAATGCGCCTACCCTACCAAATATTCAACCAACCCCCCCCACCCTTATACAACCTAGATAACCTCGCACACTGCATCAAAAGAGGTATGCAAACAATTTACAAAAAAGTTAGAGCAAACCTGAAAGAAGCCCAGGAAAAGACAAAGACAAAACAACACAAACGGTCAATTCCACTTGACATAGCACCTGACGACACAGTCATGGTAAAAGACTCAGGTCGAACAAACAAACTCAAACCCAAATTCCTAGGCCCCTTCATAGTCACAAGTTCACTCCCTAACAATGTTTTCCTACTAACAGATCCTTCTGATCACTCCACCTTCACCATACATGGAGAGAAGTTGAGAAAGGTCAAAATGAACCTCGACCCAATCTCACCTCCCATCCACAACCCACCTATCACAGACACACACCAATCACCAATACGCAAGTCTCATCCCATGACTCTGCGTCGACGCAACTAAACATGCACTCTAGCTCTCGCCCCTGAAGATGCAGGACGTCATGTATCTATCGGTGGAGGTTAAAATGGCCCATTTCCAATAAGAACTCTTTTCCACATATCTATAAAACTTCTCTACTTCCTTCCGACCAATATAATCTTAGCGAGAGTCAGATAAACATATCCTCATACACTGAGACATAACCTTCATCCTCCAAAAGTAAATACATCATTAATTACCCACCTTAAACATCGACTACTTTTGACATGGACTCATTCGACTTACATCATAGGATTCTTCCATATAACTCCACAGCCCCTTCCCTCTTAATCATGCTCTTTATACTAATAATAATAATCATATTCTGTTGCATGAAGTAACACCTTCCAAAACCTTTCCACCTCCATACCCAAATTGTTGTAAACCTAGATTAAGTTTATTCTTGTGTCTCACCCAATATCTTAAATACTATAAAAATTCATACAGAAACTATATATCCATACTATGAAATAAAACAAGTGCAATGTGACACACCAAACTTACCATAGAACAGTGTCTAGAAAAACAACACTCCCAACAGTGATAGTGTTAAACCATAAAAACAATAACATTTAAAAAGTGAATTAAACAGTGTATGTGAAATCCAATAGAACATGTAATCTGGTGAGACACAACGTTACACTTCTGAGACACAACATCGCTACCCCTTAATTACAGTTCATGATCCCCCTTGGGACCTCAGATTCACTTCAACAACACCCCCCCATCTGCACATTTTTAACCCCACAGGATTTTGTGTCTCTGAATTTTTTTTTCTCGATGTATTACCCATATAAATACTTTTGTAAACCATGTACCCTAGGTGCCGGGAGCCACCTAACCCCAGGGGGAGAGCGATATGTATACGCCACCATATACATGATGAGTAACGCCACTCGCTCACACTCCCTCACTCACTCCCTCACTCACTCACCCACTCAATGTCAGGCCCTTCTAGCTGACTAAGAATTAAGTCAGCAATCTTCGGGTCTGCAACAACAACTCGACCACCAAACAGACATACGAACGCACATGAACATCCGAGTAACCAAACAAACACAAAACACAAATTACGTATACTAACGATCCTCCCCTGGATATATAATTAACATGTATGATAATAGACAACAATACATAATCAATGCAGTTGCACCACCCATGTGAGACAACGGACCTTCTCGAAATTAATGTAAAGACTAAAGACTAAACCCAACACAATAAAGTGCTGAGATGTCACTTCCGGCCAATGACCACCAAGGTAACGTGGCCGAGACGAGGAGTTGGGACGATGACAGGTGTTGTGCAACAAGAAGTGGTGTGATAAACAGTTATATTAATGTATCGTTCTATTTAACAGTTGACAGTGTATATACCATAACTGCAAAACCTGAAAGCTTTGAATAAAATGGTATAAACTTAATACGAATCTACATATACCAGTACCCGTACCTAGTGAACGATACAGGCAACTCGTGCGACACTGTTGGTGCCCAAAATCTACCAGTTCTTACTGTTCCTTTGGAACCATCTTCAGTGTGAAGAGGGGGGATCTGTTGCATAGGCAACTGCTTATCTTCCATAATCTTCTGCCCTGGCTTGCGCCCTGGAGAGGTCACTCCAGCTTCGCTTCACAGCGTTGAACCAACACGGGAAGCAGCAGTTACCGGTTATAAGTCACAATGTTCGATTGGCGTAGAATGTGGCGCCATGGGCTGCTTCCGACGGTGGGAAAGATCCTCGGATCTTACTGGAGAGCTACCGCCCGCCTATAGCTAGGCAGCCCCAGTCAATAAGGTGTTGTCCCGCCACAGCCTGCCTTCCTCATTGGGTGCTTGGGGATTAGGATCAAACCGACAAGCAGGCTGCAAAACCCGCACCATGCAAGAACAAGAAACTCAAAGAACAGGTGCCCAGTCCTAACACTGGGAAGCTGGAACGTCCGAACGATGACACCCGGACCGTCCGAAGACCTTCAAGGCATCAGCAATGCGAGAAAAACAGCTGTCATCAGCAGCGAGCTGCTGAGACTACAGGTAGACATAGCAGCTTTACAAGAGACTCGCCTTGCCGACAGCGGAACCCTCAAGGAGAAGGAATTCACTTTCTTCTGGTATGGGAAGAGTCCAGAGGATCGAAGTGAGCATGGAGTTGGATTCGCTGTCAGAAACACTTTGCTGAGTATGGTCGAACCAGGAGACAAGGGATCTGAACGCCTGATGACATTCCGCCTCCACACCTCCGAAGGTCCTGTCACTCTCGTCAGCGCCTACGCTCCCACTCTGACATCCACAGCAGAAGCAAAGAACGAGTTTTACATCAACATCAGCAACATCGTGAAGAACATATCCCCCAAGGAACATGTCATCATCCTGGGAGACTTCAACGCTCGAGTGGGTGCCGACCATGACTCCTGGCCTTCCTGTCTTGGACATTTTGGAATTGGCAAGATCAACGACAACGGGCAGCGCCTGCTGGAGTTTTGCTCCTACAACAGTCTCTGCGTGACCAACTCCTTCTTCTAGACCAAGCCTCAACACAGGGTGTCCTGGTGTCACCCTCGCTCAAAGCACTGGAATCAGCTGGACTTGATCCTGATCCTTCGTAGTAATATCAAGCTTGTGCAGATTACCAGCACTTACCACAGAGCAGACTGCGACACCGACCACTCTCTCGTCTGCTGCAAGATCAGGTTACAACCTAAGAAGATTCACAAGTCCAAACAGAAAGGCAAACCTCGCATGAACACCATGGGTATGCATCTCCCTGAGAAAGTCGAAGAGTTTGCCAAGTTCCTTCAAAAAGCTTTGTCCGTCGAACACCAGCACTGCTCTGCAGCTGAGAAGTGGAACCACCTCCGCGATACCTTTCAAAAAACAGCCCTTGCAACCTTTGGGAAGAAAACCTCCAAGAACAACGACTGGTTTGACGATAAGCTCAGTGAGATGTCCCCTGTTATTGATGCAAAGCGTGCTGCCCTTGCTGAATACAAGCGCTCTCCCAGCGAGAAAACCCAGCAAGCACTCAGAGCAGTAAGAAGCAAAGTGCAACAAACTGCAAGACGTTGTGCAAATGAATACTGGCAACAGCTCAGCGATTCCATCTAATTTGCAGCTGTTTCGGGTAACATCAGAGGAATGTATGAAGGCATCAAGACAGCTCTAGGCCCAACACAGAGCAA
>NC_134802.1:24664907-24669907 GCF_046742065.1 Oratosquilla oratoria
TCTGTTACTCTGAGTCCAGTGTTTTGAAATTTTCCGATACATATATATATATACATATATACATATACATATATAATAAATTACCAGGTTATGTATTTTCTCTGGATTGACTGGTTTGATGTTTCTTTTTATTGTTTCATTATGCGTTCATCTTCTTTATATGCTGACGAAAAAATAGATCTATAATAGATGTTAATTCTCTCGTTGTTCTGGTTATTATTGGTGTTTTTATGCCAACCGTCCATTATTCTCTTTTTTTGGTGGCTTATCTCTTTTTTCACTGAACCCGTTATTGAGCAGTACTCAACCTGGTAATTTATTATAAAACCAAGAAAACTAGCTACCTCTTTATTAGAAACAGCCCCTAACAAGAGATAAGGGAACTTCAGAAATCCCATGTCATCTATAGGTTCACATGTACACGAGGGAACTGTGAAGCCCTCCCATCCACCTATATTGGCATGACGACAGTGAGGTTGTCCCGTCGCCTCTCATATCACCTGACATCTGGAGCCCCTAAAAATCACTTAAGAGAAGCCCATGGCATAACACTATCAAGAGAGAACCTAGAGGAAAACACTGAAATATTGGATTTATGTACTGACGATAGACCGCTCCCAATTTTAGAAGCATTATATATCAAGGAGTTAAGCACAGATCTAAAACAAGAAAACGACCTTAGAGCCCTCCCAACCGGTGCAAATCCAAACACGAGACATAACACCACAAACGCCAATATGGAACAAAACACCTCCAGTACAAACACGAGACAAAACGCCATAACCACAAGCATATCACACTCCGCCACAACACGCACCCGGAGGCTCTCCAAGTGCACGTGACATTTCGTCACTGCCCGAAATACCGGGTGACCTCCCCTAGAGTGATTAGCAAGTAAGAAGGCCTAGTATAAAACTTAGATCTTTCATGAGACTCATCGGATTAATTCTTATCCTGTAAGATAGTACCTCCCTATAGCTACTGAAGAAAGGTCTAGAACCCGAAATCGCGATCTAGCTAATATGACTACATACAGTCAAGTTATAAATTTTCTTTCTAATATAAACCTATAATAAGGTATATGAAAAATACTTATAAGAAAATAATTAATGCAAAACTAGCCATCACTTTTAATAATCATATATATATATATATTTATATATATGTGTATATGTATATATATATATGTATATATGTATGTATATGTATATGTATGTGTATATATGTATATATGTGTATATATATGTGTATATGTATATATATATATGTATATATGTATGTATATGTATATGTATGTGTATATATGTATATATGTGTATATATATATATATATATATTATATATATATATGTATATACACCGTATATATATTTATAGATATACATATAACTTTATGTACCAATGTATGTGTGTATGTATGTATATATATATATATACATATATATATATATACACCGTATATTTATAAATATATAACTTTATGTACTAATGTATATGTATGTATATATGTATGCATGTATATACGAGTGCATGTATGTATATGTATGCATTTATGTATATTTATGTATTTATGTATGTGTGTGTATGTATGCATGGACGTGTGTATGCATATGTGTGTTTATGGATGTCTAGGTGCATTCATGTATGTGTATATGTATGTGTGTATGAATGTATGCATGTATGTATGTGTGTGTATGTATCTATGAATTATGAAACCTCTGTCTAGAGGTAAAAGCTGTTAGTTCGTCCTTTTATGGTGACTTTACCCCCCTTCCCACCTCATCCCAAACCCCAATCAAAAAAGGGTGATATGGGTAACGATACCCTATTATACGGCCCATATAAATGCGCAGAACTAAAGGCACACACATATAAACCAAAAATACTAATAAATTTATATTTTCATGAATATATTTGCGCCTCTTTTGCTTTTTGTTATTCATGCCCATTTTTGCTTTCCCTCCCCCTCCATCCTCATGTCCTCCTCCTCCTCCTCCTCCTCCTCCTCCTCTTCTCAGGCTTCTCATACCTTTGTCTTCCATACTTTAACCTTTATCTTCTTTTCTACAACAACAATATCTTTCCCTCCTCCTTGTTGGGTTTTTCACTATCCATGTATTCTCTCAATATCTTCTATTTGTTTCACATTTTCTCTTCCTCCGATTCTTTTGTTTCTCTCCCACGTGATGCGTATCATCTTTCTTCGTATAATATTCTCCATTTTCTCCAAATGACCAAACTTTCCTACCAGACCTCTGACCAGCTTTTTCCCCCACACTCGCAACACTGTTCTCTATTTTCCGAGTTTTATTGCATTTTGTATAGTTAGAGAATGAATGTAATGCAAAAGAACATATCAAACGTGTGTGTGTGTGTGTGTGTGTGTGTGTGTGTGCGTGTGTGTGTGTGTGTGTGTGTATGTGTGTGTACGTGTAAGTATGAGGATCATCACAAGTTTGGTGATTATCAAGTACAATATTGGTGTGTCATGCTTATACGTACAAGAGTTGGTTGTTCCTAACTTGACACATTAATACACTAGATCTACTCTATAATGGTAGTTCTTGCTTTTGTGGACGCGCGCGCGCACACACACACACACACACACACGCACACGCACACACATGCACGCACGCACACACACACACACACACACACACACACACACACACACACACACACACACACACACACACACACACACACACACACACACACACACACACACACGCACACAAACACATACATACGGAACTACACACAGATCTGCAAGCACAGAAATACACACATAAAATTACATACATACACACAAACACAAACACAAACACACACACACACACAAACACACACACAAATGCACACGGAAATACGCACACAGAGATATGCACACACACAAATACACACACGCACACACACAAACACATACACGTCGCTCCGTGGCGCAGTGGGCTATAACACCATGCATTGCACCAGTGTAGGTTCGAGTCCTGACCACGTACAGAACTTACCCCACTTGAGAATACGTGCACATTCTCACACATACACACATAAAACACACATAGACACAATAAGGCTGCATAGAAATATAATTAATAAATACAAAAGGTATTGAACTGATTTTGAATGTGACTCAGAAATTCCAAGAAATGGAAGTACACGTTACTTAATAAAGTAAACCTCAAATTATGAAAGTATAATGTATTTCAAGTCAACAACCAAAGTTACATTTGCAAATGCGATAACGTGTTTCAAGCACGTCCTAAGCCAATTAATGCGTATGAAAAATTAATAACAAATAGGTAAAATACAGTAACATGAATAAAAGAGAAACAAAATAGATATATAGATAGAATATAAAAAGTGAAATAGATTGCAATGGAATGAATAGATAAAGTAAATTTATTTTCTTGGTGACAATTACTTAATTCAGCATGTAAAAGAGCCCACAAGATATGGAAACTTACTCGATCTTTTGATCACTAGCCGCGAAAGCATGGTAACTGATGTAGAAGTCGGTGAATCTGTTGCAAATAGCGATCACAACTTAGTTAGATTCAAACTCCTAAATAATTTTAGAATAGATACTTGTGTTTCTAAAATACCCGATTTCAGTAAAGCTCAGTTCATAGGACTACGTCAGGAGCTTCAGCTTACAGATTGGGAGGCAAAATTAAACGAAAGACCTGTAGATCAGATGTGGGAAATATTTCAAAATACGCTCACTAAGATGATTCAAACTTACATTCCTTTTAAGGACAGACGTCCCCCAAATCAGGCTCGCCCAAAGTGGCTCGACAAAGAAACTGAAAAAAAGTATTGCTAAAAAGAGACAGGCTTATAAGAAATATAAGTGCTCGGGTGCATCTAATGACTATGAAAATTATGTATCAATACAGAGAGATTTAAAAAAGACAATAAGGAAAAGAAAACGACAATATGAAATGAACATCGCTGATAAATCCAAAGAGAATCCCAAAGAATTCTATAGTTACATTAGAGATAAAAAGGTTGTTAGGAATCACATTGGTCCACTATTATCTGCTGACGGTCAACTTGAATATTCAAATGAAGGAATGTGTAATATCTTAAACAATTATTTTAGCTCGGTATTCGTAAACGAAACACCTCAAAGTGAATTCCAAACTGAAACCTGTGAAAAGTCTGGGGTAAACTTACTCACTACGGTAAATATAACAAAAGAAAAAATTAAAAGGTGTATAGACAAACTCAAAGTTAATAAAACACCAGGCCCTGACGGTTGGCATCCAAGAATCTTAAAGGAAATTAAAAATGAGATTGTTGTTCCATTAGAAATTATTTTCAAGAAATCCATCATATCCAGAGATGTCCCAAGAGAATGGAAGCTAGCTAACGTTACTCCCATATTCAAAAAAGGTGACAAAAAGAAACCAAATAACTATAGGCCTATAAGTTTGACTTCAACCTTAGGAAAAATAATGGAAACTAACAGAGATGCTATCGAACATCATTTAGAAAGTAACCGTTTGATGAATGATAGCCAGCATGGTTTCAGACGGAAACGTTCTTGCGTGACTAACTTACTCGAATTCTACAACACAGTTATCTCGAATTATGACAAAAGAAACAATATAGATTTAATATATCTAGACTTTGCAAAAGCTTTTGATACCGTCCCACACGAAAGACTACTTACTAAATTAGCTTTGCATGGAATAAGTGGTAGCCTATTAGGTTGAACTAGTAATTGGTTGAATGGTCGAAAACAGAGAGTTGTTTTAAATGGAAAAACTTCTGGATGGAAAAGTGTTGCAAGTGGAGTTCCTCAGGGTTCCGTTCTTGGGCCACTTCTTTTCATAGTATATATAAATGATATAGACCATGGACTAAAATCTACTGTTTCCAAATTTGCTGATGATACAAAACTGTGCGGAGTGGCAAATGATCACTCAAACCAATTAGATATTCAAGTAGATTTAGATAAATTACAGCAATGGTCTGAAAAGTGGCTAATGAAATTT
>NC_134802.1:24677407-24678698 GCF_046742065.1 Oratosquilla oratoria
GCCGTAACAAATATGGTCCTTATTTTCTCTGATCATACGGTTGGTAATTGGTAATTTGAATGATGTAGTGTGTTCGTGAATACAGCTGAAAATTTCCCTAACCCTCACTAGTTTGGTTTATGTATGCAAAGCATTTACAATATAGTCACTATCTTGATCTCAGGCGAAAAGAGCCACGCCCCAACTATTTCTGACCAATTGTAACCTTACAAAAAGCGTTCACCTAATATGCGTCATTCATAACCGACCGTAATTGGTCAAAGAGGAAAGGAGGGCGTGGCTTACTTTCACTATACCGGTGTGGTTACTGTAGTAATTGAGTAGGGAGGTTATCTAGGTTGGTTTGTTTACGCAATAATGAGAAGCACAAGACTACACAACACGTCAAGTATGACCTTTATGCTAACAGTAAATACAACCTTTGTTTGCTTGTTTCTTAACACAAATGTTTGTTATAGCACAAGGTATTATCTTATGATTTACGATGTATTTGGCATATATATGCACCATGGTTATGGTATCCCAAAAGCAATACTCAAATGGAGGCTGAGAATATCGCTGATGGTGTAAGAATGGCGATTGAATTGTCAAATAATTTGCAAATGGTACTTACCCAATCGTCTGCTTGCCAACGTCTAGTTCCCTCTTCCTGAACTTACCTGAAATAGCAGATTATGAAATAAACTTTGTGAAGATTTATCCTTTACTCTTAATATCTTGACTAAACATGTAAAAAGTTGAACATCTTTTATAACGCATCGTCAAAGGTTTCAAGCCACGAATGACTAATTGAAGGCACATATACCAACTGAAACGTAGTCGCTTAGTCAGGCCGGGATCAGGCAGATCATTCCTTTTTATCTTGGAAGGTGGCAATGGAATGTTCTTAATGTGTGTAAGGCTTGACAAGGTTCACTGACATCTCGCTTGTTTGGTGGTTATACGTCTACTAACGTTGTTCCTTACACTTGTAGAAATTAGCTATCGGTGAAGTGCGGATTACAGAATACATAACATCTATTTGAAGTTCCCATATGACCACTTAAAAACATGAAAATATGTAGATAGAAGACAATGAGTTACAAACAAAAAGAAAACCAATCTCTTACGAAAGATCAACGCAATCTATTAACCTTAATACACACACACACACACACACACACACACACACACACACACACACACACACACACACACACACACACACACACACACACACACACACACACACACACACACACACACACACAATTTTTTTCATATACACTTACGTTGTTTGGTAATGTATTCT
>NC_134802.1:24679198-24696698 GCF_046742065.1 Oratosquilla oratoria
CATAAATATATATAGACAAATATATATATTTATTTCATTTATACAATAGATACTAATATACATAAAAATAATCATGTAAAATATTATTAATATGTCATCTAAATTATATATTTATATACTATATTATATACATAATTTATATATAATCTGGTATTTATTCATTTATGTTATATATTTTATAACTGCGCAATTTTGTGAAGATAACATGTCCTTATGAGAATTATCACTTGGTTCAATTTGTATCACCAATATCACGACAGAGAATTTTCAATCATTATATTCGATATAAATCTATATCAGTGTATACGCTGGTATTTATATTCGGGAATTCGACCTCTTTGGTTGGATTTGTGTGGGGCGGATCGAGCCTGACCCGAGGATAACAAAGAATAAATTGGGTTTAATCAGGCACATGGGAGATTATAACAGATTACTAGAACAATTAGAATTTTTCATACATCGAAAAGAGGAGTTTATTCCATGCTATACACTTCTAATTTTTCTTGTACAAACAATTTGTGTTGAACGAGAGTTATAGGATTACAGATTTCGTCCTATGAAGAGTGTCTGCGTCCTATGTTCAATCAGCTCGGCTTGGGTTGTGAGAGTACTTATCCTTTATAAAAATATTTAATTTATCATCAAGTTTGAGTGACTGCAATATTTTTGGATTCAAACAAAATGAGTTTTAGTATACTTCAGGCGCTATATGTCAGGTCAGTACTTAAATCCACAGTACTTAGATGTGGTTCTATTAAAGTGGAGTTCTTCTTGAAATCAGTATACACCTTCTTACGAGGAAATGATGAGAACGTACATACATCAAGAAATGAGGTGTACCATGTTGACATTTGATTCACACAGCATAGTGTGTTTGTGTGTAAGTGAAGCATATATACACTATTGTCTTTGTGGATCTAAAACTGTCTTAATACTATCTATGTTCTATTTATGGAATATTTTGGACATTAACTATAAAATTGCAATTTTCTCTCTTATTTCTTTGCATAAAAATACATCTATATTATATATATATATAATTACTATTAATATTTGTTAATATCTAAACGTAAACATTAGTCACTATAATTATATACATCTATATATATATATATATATTTAATTCTTTATATTATATACAGTATATTAATGATATATATTGTTTTATATATATTACATGAATATATATATATGTATTTATATATATATATATAAATTATACAAAAGATATAATAATTATTTAATATTATATATAAATTTAATTTTTAGATAATATATATATATATTATATACATAATATTATCTAGAACCAATATATATTCTAAAGATATATAAATATAACAAACCAATAATATTATATATATATATATATATTACAATACAAGAATAATTGGAAAATGACTAATTAGTATTATATTGATAACACAAGTATCTTATCTACATCACTAAATATAATATACATTATATACATATGTATATATGGTTACAGTATATTATATATATATTTTGAATGACAACATACATGTATATACATATAATATATAATATATTCTGTATATATATATACTAAACATATATATGTATATTTAATGATATAGTAAATATACAATTTAAAATATAGAATGAGCAAATACCATTTACATACATATCTGTATGTTAGATCATCACTAACATATTTTACCTACCTTCTTAATTTGGACATACTTATCTACAACTGTCAATCCAATAACAGAAAGAACTGGGTACATGTCTAATACTTGATGCATCCTGATCTAAAATCTCTTCCACACTGATCAAAAACAAGAACAAAAGTATACATTCGCTCATCGAGAGGAGACGTGATAACCACATCTCGATATCCTTCGCCATATAATAGTCATTCGCAATTGTTTAATGCCTTTGGTTACGAGGTTTTTGTCACACGTTGCGTGTATTCATGAATATTGTATTTAAATTTTATTATCAATCTCCGCCTGTGAATAATCTTTATATTTGCAATATTTTGTATCTAATATGCTTTACTGACCAAGTTAACTTCGTTGGTTTTGTTTTCAAAATGCTAATCACTTTACTTGGTCACATACATACTTAATTTTATACTAGAAATTTATAGCACACTTCTCACCTAACATTACACATGTCTCATTACCATCTCTTCTTAGTCAAAGTACTTACATACCCTTTATGCATACAACCCACTCAATTATCCACTCCATATTATACTTAAAAACACTTCTCGTAGCAAAATGTTCAATAAAACATATAAAGTTAATTATATCTTCTAGTGCTACAATAAATATTTATATTTTTATTTATGTATATTATATATTTTAATGTAGTTTTACAATATAAACATATTTTATAGATACATATTAATATATTATTTTCTGGCTCAATAAAACAAATATACATTTAAATCTGCACATATATTAAATTATAATTTATAAACATATATATTTAAACAATATATATAATAGGATCTCACACACATTATTATTTGTATATACATTATCTAATATATATAACAATATATATATCATATTGCTACATTGAACTACTAGTACTTCATGACAACGTCACAACACTCACACATCTTATAAGGGTCACAGCTTTATAGATGATCATTCGAGTATTGTACATAATCAATGACTGTCTTTTCCTTTTTCTTTAACCAGGTTTATGACAACCGAGGAATGCTTATAATGTGGATGTGTTACAATGATTACTATTATCTTTTTTTTTAAACCATATGATCTAAATGTAATTTAATGACATCTATTATTTTTGCAAAATAGCACAGTGTACAGAAGTCCAAAAATGCGAAGGCAACATTAATAAATTGTTATCTTGGGAAAGACTAAACTGAATCTCAAAATTATATGGATTTAGAATAACTGGAATAGTCACGTGTGGTACGTCATATTCACATGTTGATATGTGCACTTGAGGTGTTTAGGTGAGATGTTAATATAATTTTAGGTTCAGGAGGCTGATTAAGACCACTTTGGATGTCTTAATTAAGAGACACCATTCATATCTTGTACAAGTATATTATGTATATTTTTCCATTTATTATAAATTATATTTTGATTGTAAATAGAGTTTTGTGTCATTATATAATTTATGATTAAATGATTGAAACACGAAATTATCTATTTCATTGTAAAATTAATAAAATGATTGTGGTCAGATTATTGAGCAAAAAATTTTTCGAAGACTTATTTTGTGAGAGAGTTTCGTGTAAGCCTATCAGATCAGGACAAGGTAAAGTTATCAAAGAGAGCCTCTGAAAGGAGAGGAGAGGAAGGGTTGTTTAAGGTGGAGGCATGAGTCAAAGAAGGATGCAACACTCTTATTTTTCTTGTGCACTATAAGATCAAAGGAAAATTCAGAGAATCCATATCATAAATGGAATAATTATACACCACCTATATAAGAATCTAATGACAAGCATGATCAAGCTACATGGAAGTAATAAAAATTAAAAAATATAATAACAAAAATTGAAAGTAGATTATTTGTACATGAAAGTCTGATGTTTTTATTGATGTTGTTGGTAAATGATTGTTAGATGATTTTTTTTTTTTATTTTTTATTGAATTCTTTATTTATTTAATTTTATGTAATATTTTAATGCTTTTGTATTTTTGTTGTTTGTTATGAGTTGTAGTAAATAAATGTATTTTTATTGTTTTATATTAATTTTTTTTTGTTTGTTTGAGTTTTGTTTGTGTGTGTGTTGTGTGTTGTGTGTTGTGTTTGTGTGTGATTAATATTTTTGAGATATTAAAATTGTATATATTATAATTTATTAGATTTTTTTTGTTAAATATAGTTTAAAAATAATATGTAAATATTTAAGTTGAAAAATTAAATAAAATTTTATTAATTTGTTGTGATATATTTGTGGTTTGGTTGATTTGTATATGTTATAGTATAATAATGATATTAGTATAGAAATGTGTATATTTTTGTTTTTATTTGAAATTTATTTATAAATAATATTTTTTACCAGAACGTGTCGCTATAAATGTGTTTAATGTTTTCTCCGATCAGTTGCATTGCGAGCGTCGTGCCACAACCAAGGTCGGAAGCAGGAGCAACGGAACAAATTTTAAAGGTGGGAGAAATGTTAACTCAGAAGTTACATTCAATAATGAATAAACACACACAATCACACACACACACACACACACGTTCATTTATTTCATGTGAATAATTTTCTATTGAATTAATTACTTATTCCATTATTCATTTATAGATTTATTCATTCATTCATTTACTCATTACTTTTTGTGCATGTTGGCATTATTGTGTTAATATTTCCTTTATTCAACAGTGTTTACGTCACCGAATATTATGAATCGCATAAAAACATAGTATCATGTAACAGAACTTAATTTTCTTACTTTTCTCTTTAATTGGAATTAATATCTTCAGGAGAAGAATATTCCAGAAAGACAGAAAATGTGGACTGTAGATCGTGGAAGATGGAAGTGGATTCCTTGTCTGCTTTTGGCCTTAGCATTTTACCTCAACATCCTCACCGATGATGCGTCTGCGAACCCTAGTGTTAGGGACTTCGAGATCATCTTGAACCGTGGCCTCTGGCCTCAAATGAACAACTTCACCATCACAGGAAAGCAAAGCATTCGTAAGTGCCTCGAGACGATTCGATTGCGTCGCATGCAATGCCGAACCGGACCTTTCCCAGATTTACCAATTGTTATTCATTGTAAAACATACACATGAATACAAATAGTATATATTTACGAGTATATATACATATATTTACGTCACTGTAACTTTATTACGGGTTAGCTGTGTTCGAATCCTCGGCTCGTCCACGTTTCAATTTCCAACGGATGCCTCCTTCGAGCGACTCTCAGCCTCTATTGATTGCGATGGCATGGGATTAAAAGTTATTTGTGGTTGAAAGATATATATATATATATACATACATACATATATATATATATACATATACAGTATATATATACATATATATATATACATACTTACATTATACACACACACACATATATATATACATGTGTATATATATATATATATATATATATATATGTACATGTATTTTCTTTCTGATTTTATGACTTTCCCTTTTTAGCTACCTCCCTTGTAAGGGGGAAAAAGCCTTGGTATATGTATGTAGGTATATGTATGTATATGTATATATATCTATATATCTATATATATATATATATCTATAGATATATGTATATATATATATGTATATGTATATGTATATCTATGTATGTATGTATATATATGTATATATATGTATATATATATATATGTATATATATATATATATATATTAGTATAAATGGGCAGTAAGTTTTCTTGTAGACATGTTCGATTAAAGACCAGAGCTAATTCAATATCCACTATCTTCTTAGTGATTTTCTCAATTTTTCTAACAAACTATTAAAAAAATTGAGAAAATCACTAAGAAGATAGTGGATACTGAATTAGCTCTGGTCTTCAATCGAACATGTCTACAATATATATATATATATACCTCATTGAAAATGATGGCTAGTTGTGCACTTATTATTTTCTAGAGAGTATTTGAAAGGAGGTTTATGATTTCATTATAGGTAGTAATTATAGTTAGATCGCTATTTCGGGTACAAAACCCTTCTTAAGACCAATCTTCCAGAAGGAAGAATTGCTTCTCTCGATGTAGAAGGATTATACACTAACATTTCCGTGAATCGTGTCATCGATTAAATGATCGACCGAGTTCACCTCCATGATTCTACGCCAAAGCTGGATATCCTAGAGCTTTTATATATTATGGGGACTGTTCGATTGCTCTACAAAAGCACACCCGTTCCTTTGCCTCCAAGGAAACAAGTACTGACAAATTGATTGTGTAGCAATGGGATCCCCCCTTGAAGTATTAAATGCAAATTTCTTCATGGGTTGCATAGAAGAAGAAGTATTTGGCCGAACAGATAAACCAGATAATTACTGTCGATACATCGATGACATTTCTATAAAAACAAAGAACAATGCAGACCCTGAAAAACTTCGGCTCATACCACAAGAAATATCTGAGTTCTCCTTCACTATGCAAAATGTACTCGTAAAACAAACTAAAGATTCTTTTTAACACAAAAGTATACACCAAGCCCATCAACCCTGGACACTGCCTTAATGGTTTAAGTGAGTGCCCTCAGGGATATACGGACTCTACCATCGTCTTAGATGTGGGGAAGGATAATTTCCTATAACAAATGATTACCGATCCTACGAGGGTAGAGAATACCTTGGACTTACTCTTAACTAATAATGAACACCTAACGAGTAACGTAAAAGTGGGAGATCGTCTAGGGTCTAGCCATCAAAGCACGAATAACGTTCAAGCACCGGACTTCAGAAGAGCCAATTTTGACGAAATGAGAAACTATTTGAGACATTTGTGTGTGTATTTACCTAGTTGTATTTACCTAGTTGTATTTTACGGGAAGGGGAGCTATGCTCGTGGGGTCCCGTCTTCATATCTCATTTTATCTAAACTATTTTTAAATTCGTGTATTGTTTTTGCACACACCACTTTCTCATCTAACTTGTTCCAACTGTCTATTGCTCTGTGAGGAAAGCTGTTCTTTTTCAAATCTCTTCTATAGCTGTCTTTTTTTATTTTCTTTCCGTGTCCTCTTGTATTTCTGTCATCCCATTTTATCAGATTCTCTCTATCAGTAATTTCTATGCCTTTCATGATTCTGTAAATAGTTATCAAATCTCCTCTCTCTCTTCTTTGCTCTAGTGTCTGTAGTTTAAGTTTTTGTAGTCTCTCTTCATATGATAGTTTTGAGAGTGTTGGTGCCAATTTTGTAATTGCTCTTTGTATTCTTTCAAGTTTTTTTATACATTTTTTTGTACTTGGTGACCATATCGTTGCTGCATATTCCAATCTTGGTCTTATCAGGGTGATTAGGATTTTCCTCACCATTTCTTCATCCAGGTATGTAAATGCCACTTTGATTGTTCTTATTAAATTATAGGTTTCTCCAAAAATCTTATTTATATGTTTCTCAGGTGACATATTATTCATAACAATGACTCCCAGGTCCTTCTCATTTTCTACTCTTTTTATTCCTTCTTCTCCCAAATTATATGATCCTGTTATTCTGTTTTTGCTTTTTCCAAATTCCATTATACTACACTTTTTTGTATTGAACTCCATCTCCCACTTCCTACTCCATTCCTGTACTTTATTTAGATCTCTCTGTAGTGATTCACAATCTTCTTCAGTTTTCATTCTTTTCAGTAGTTTTGCATCATCTGCAAAGAAGCTCATATAGCTTTCAATTCCTTCATCCATATCATTAATATATATAGCAAACATTATTGGGGCCAGAACTGTTCCCTGCGGGACACCGCTTATTACTTCATTCCATTTTGAGTGCTGATCTCTTATCACTACTCTCATTTTTCTGTCTTGCAAAAAGTCTTCCATCCAATTTAGCAATTTACCTTGTATTCCTCCTTCATATTCTAATTTCTTAAGCAGCTTCTTATGTGGTACTTTGTCAAAAGCTTTTTTTAGGTCTAGAAATGCACAATCAGCCCATCCATCTCTTTCTTGTATTATATCTATTAGCCTTGAATAGAAACATATTAAATTGGTGACGCATGATCGTCCTTGTCTGAATCCAAATTGCCTTGGATTTAGTACGTTGTTTTTTTCCAAGTATTTTACCCATCTACTTTTGATAATTCTTTCACATATTTTTGCTATTGTACTTGTTAGAGAGACTGGTCTATAGTTGGTAGGTTCTTCTTTATTTCCTCCTTTATATATAGGTACTATATTTGCTTTTTTCCAATCTTCTGGAACTTTTCCTTCTTTTAAGGAACTGCTTATTATGCTATGTATTTTGTCTGCCAGTTCATTCCTGCATTCTTTCAGAATCCAGTTTGCTATTTCATCTGGCCCATGCGATTTTCTGACATCAAAATTACCCAAGTGTGTCAATATTTCATTCTTTGTTACTTCTATTTCTTCCATAGGGGGGACTTTTTCCTTCCACTCAATCTCTTCAGGTTGTATATTTTCCCTTGTAAACACTGATTTAAAATGTTTGTTCATAATTTCTGCCATTTCCATTTCCTCAGTGTATTCAACTCCTCCTTGTCTTAATTTCTCCAAGTCTTGTTTGTTTTTCAGTTTATTGTTTACAAATCTGTAGAATAGTTTTGGTTGATCTTTACACTTTTCTATAACATCTTTTTCATATTTTCTTTTTTCCTCTCTGCACTTTTGTACATATTCATTTCTATAACCAGTATATATTTTCCATTTTTCAGGTCTTCTGTCTTTTTTCCATCTGGTCCAGGCTTTGTCTCTTTTGTCTTTTAACTCCCTACAACTTTTGTTGTACCAGCATTTTACATATTCTTTTTCTTGTTTTTGTCTTGGGACATACTTTTCCACTCCTTTTTTGTAAATTTTTTTGTCAAGATATTCCATTTCTCTTCCACTGATGTTTCTTCTTTGTATATTTCTTCCCAGTTTTCTTGTTGGAAGAATTCTCTTATTTTATCAAAGTTTGTTTTTTCATACATCATTCTTCCTTTTCTATATTGTTCATTTCTTTTCATATATTTTTCTTCATTAAGTTCCAGTTCAATCAATATGTGGTCACTTTTACCTATTGGTGTTTTATATTCAATCTTGTCCACTATTCTAGGTTCAGATGTAATTATTAAGTCTAGCCTCGATGGTTCTTCTTCATTTCTATACCTAGTGTTCTCTTGTATCCATTGTGTCATTGAATGGTCAGTAATCATCTCAAGTAGAGCATTTCCCCATGAGTCATCACCACTCTTTACTGTCATTTCTTCCCAGCAGATTTCTTTGCAATTAAAGTCGCCCATCATAACTATTCTTCCTCCGTCTTCCATTATTTTAGTTAATGCTATCTTTGTGTCCTCTAACATACTTTTATGTTCACTCTCCTCCCATGAGGCTGTTTTCGGAGGCACATAATTGATCACAAATTTTCTGCTCTTCTTATCTCGGTCTTCCACTTCTATCATAATCATCTCTACTGTATTCTTTCCATATATGACACCTTTCACGTTTATATCCTTCTTAGTCAGGAACATAACTCCACCCCCTTGTTTTTTCTCTCTGTTTCTAATCCAATAATTGTATGTATCATGTCCTACACTGTTGGGTGGTAGTGGGCCTTTTAATTTTGTTTCTACAATTCCCATTATGTCCGGTTCTTTTTCTTTCAAATAATCATTCAGTTCATTCAATCCTGTTATCAATCCATCTATATTTGTGTAAGACACTCTTAGTTTTCTGCCACTTCCATTGTGTTCTCTGTTTCCCTTATGTTTTTCTTTAGTATGTCGAACTGCTTTATTTTCATGTTCACTACTCTCCAATAGAATCTCTCTTTCTCTGACTCCGTTCTTTCCTCGTTTTTTGCCTTAGCTTCAATTCTTTTCTTCTTTTCTGCCTCTCTTTCCTCCTTATTCATTTCTCTTTTTATCCATACCTTTTTATATTGATCATTTGTTGCTAGTTTCCCTGTCTTGGATAGAATTTTCTCTGCCGTTGTTTGTGACCTGAATTTAATCTTAATTGGTCTGGTCTTATCTGTACTATATTTTCCTAGTCTGAATTTTTCCTCAATTTCCTTTATAATTTCTGGTTCATCTTCCTGGACTAATTTTAATAAACTGCTTACTCTTTCATTTTCCTCCTTGATTCTTGCGGTTCTATCTGGGTTATGTTTCTCTTCCATTCCTAATATAATTATACATTTCTTTTTGTCAGCTAATTCTCTTACTATATTCTCCTTCTGTCTCATCACTTTAATAACTGAGTCTTCATTATGTTCTTTCAATTGCTGTTTGACTATGTCAGTGAATGAAACCTTATTCCCTTCTTGAGTTATTCTCCAATTTTTAACTTCTGTAGCTATTTTCTCTCTATTTTCATTACTATTCTTCTTCAATTTCTCATTCTCCTCCTTTACATTTCCTAACTGTCTTTTTAGGTCCTCTATTTCTTCAGTTAAGTTTCTGTTAGCCTTCTCTAGTTGTTCCAACCTTTCAATTCTCTGGAAAATGGAGTCTACATTACCTAACTTACGTTCCAAGTCCTCGATCACCTTATCAACTCTCTCCTCTAGTCTTATCAGTCGGGGGGGGGGGGGTTGTGTCCCCCCCACCCTCTTTAAATCCCTGGAACATATTCTCGTCACTTTCTTCTGTATTGCTCCTCTCTATACTTCTAATCTTTACATTTTTATTAGACATTTGATCCTCGCTAAGTCTTTTGTTTACCTTCCGCTTGTCTGGCTGGGCAAAGTCTACTCCCTCCTCATTTCCTTCCATTTCCCTCAGTAATCCCTCCCCTTTTCCTCTTTCCCTACGTTCCCACTACTCCACGAGCAATTTCCCCCCCCCCACCCTGCAAAAACACTAGGCACTTCTCTTTGCGTTGGGATCCACAGACTTCACTTTTCTTCAGAACGTCTTCTAAGCCGTCCATTCGTTGAAGTGTGTGTGTGTGTGTGTGTGTGTGTGTGTGTGTGTGTGTGTGTGTGTGTGTGTGTGTGTGTGTGTGTGTGTGTGTGTGTGTGTGTGTGTGTGTGTGTGTGTGTGTGTGTGTGTGTGTGTGTGTGTGTGTGTGTGTGTGTGTGTGTGTGTGTGTGTGTGTAGAACTGTTGTTCATTTCTACATTTGTGAATAAAAGTCTGGAAGTTGTTCTCTGGTTTATTGTTCCAGCCTCCGAAGAAGACTCGGGAGTCGCCAGATTTTACATATTTACACATGTACAAGTAGGCTGTTGCCATATTCACATATATAAAGAAATATAAGATAGGTTGATCGACAGAAGACAGGCGCCGGATAGTCGCACTCTTCCATTGTAGTCGAGACGCGAGATTCTTTAACCCGCGCTGCCCTCAATTGTTGTCGAGAAAGCATATGGCCCATTCAGAGCAGGTAATTTCCCAAATGCTGGCGGCTTCTTTTGATCAAGCAGATGTTTCGGGTGTCTGACCAGAGATACGGCGAGGCCTATTGTTCGGTTCAGGGCATTTTCTGGAGAAGCCCGGTCCTCTGGTCACTTAGGGACAATAGACTGTCCCTTGGGAGATCCATGACAATAGATTGTCTCTGTAGAGTTGGTTGTAAGACGTTGGAGAGACATTTGAGTACATCTGGCTCCATATGTGTGTGTGCGCGCATGTGCGCGCTGAACATCGAAATGGGTAGATAGAATTTATAAATATATGTATATATGCATGAATATATACACACACATATACATATATATATATATATATATATATATATATATATATGTATATGTATTTATATGTGTGTGTGTGTGTGTGTGTGTGTGTGTGTGTGTGTGTGTGTGTGTGTGTGTGTGTGTGTGTGTGTGTGTGTGTGTGTGTGTGTATGTGTGTGTGTGTGTATTTACCTAGTTGTATTTACCTAGTTGTATTTTACGGGAAGGGGAGCTATGCTCGTGGGGTCCCGTCTTCATATCTCATTTTATCTAAACTATTTTTAAATTCATGTATTGTTTTTGCACACACCACTTTCTCATCTAACTTGTTCCAACTGTCTATTGCTCTGTGAGGAAAGCTGTTCTTTTTCAAATCTCTTCTATAGCTGTCTTTTTTTATTTTCTTTCCGTGTCCTCTTGTATTTCTGTCATCCCATTTTATCAGATTCTCTCTATCAGTAATTTCTATGCCTTTCATGATTCTGTAAATAGCTATCAAATCTCCTCTCTCTCTTCTTTGCTCTAGTGTCTGTAGTTTAAGTTTTTGTAGTCTCTCTTCATATGATAGTTTTGAGAGTGTTGTTGCCAATTTTGTAATTGCTCTTTGTATTCTTTCAAGTTTTTTTATACATTTTTTTGTACTTGGTGACCATATCGTTGCTGCATATTCCAATCTTGGTCTTATCAGGGTGATTAGGATTTTCCTCACCATTTCTTCATCCAGGTATGTAAATGCCACTTTGATTGTTCTTATTAAATTATAGGTTTCTCCAAAAATCTTATTTATATGTTTCTCAGGTGACATATTATTCATAACAATGACTCCCAGGTCCTTCTCATTTTCTACTCTTTTTATTCCTTCTTCTCCCAAATTATATGATCCTGTTATTCTGTTTTTGCTTTTTCCAAATTCCATTATACTGCACTTTTTTGTATTGAACTCCATCTCCCACTTCCTACTCCATTCTTGTACTTTATTTAGATCTCTCTGTAGTGATTCACAATCTTCTTCAGTTTTCACTCTTTTCAGTAATTTTGCATCATCTGCAAAGAAGCTCATATAGCTTTCAATTCCTTCATCCATATCATTAATATATATAGCAAACATTATTGGGGCCAGAACTGTTCCCTGCGGGACACCGCTTATTACTTCATTCCATTTTGAGTGCTGATCTCTTATCACTACTAGCATTTTTCTTTCTTGCAAAAAGTCTTCCATCCAATTTAGCAATTTACCTTGTATTCCTCCTTCATATTCTAATTTCTTAAGCAGCTTCTTATGTGGTACTTTGTCAAAAGCTTTTTTTAGGTCTAGAAATGCACAATCAGCCCATCCATCTCTTTCTTGTATTATATCTATTAGCCTTGAATAGAAACATATTAAATTGGTGACGCATGATCGTCCTTGTCTGAATCCAAATTGCCTTGGATTTAGTACGTTGTTTTTTTCCAAGTATTTTACACATATACTTTTGATAATTCTTTCACAAATTTTTGCTTTTGTACTTGTTAGAGAGACTGGTCTATATTTGGTAGGTTCTTCTTTATTTCCTCCTTTATATATAGGTACTATATTTGCTTTTTTCCAATCTTCTGGAACTTTTCCTTCTTTTAAGGAACTGCTTATTATGCTATGTATTTTGTCTGCCAGTTCATTCCTGCATTCTTTCAGAATCCAGTTTGCTATTTCATCTGGCCCATGCGATTTTCTGACATCAAAATTACCCAAGTGTGTCAATATTTCATTCTTTGTTACTTCTATTTCTTCCATAGGGGGGACTTTTTCTTTCCACTCAATCTCTTCAGGTTGTATATTTTCCCTTGTAAACACTGATTTAAAATGTTTGTTCATAATTTCTGCCATTTCCATTTCCTCAGTGTATTCAACTCCTCCTTGTCTCAATTTCTCCAAGTCTTGTTTGTTTTTTCAGTTTATTGTTTACAAATCTGTAGAATAGTTTTGGTTGATCTTTACACTTTTCTATAACATCTTTTTCATATTTTCTTTTTTCCTCTCTGCACTTTTGTACATATTCATTTCTATAACCAGTATATATTTTCCATTTTTCAGGTCTTCTGTCTTTTTTCCATCTGGTCCAGGCTTTGTCTCTTTTGTCTTTTAACTCCCTACAACTTTTGTTGTACCAGCATTTTACATATTCTTTTTCTTGTTTTTGTCTTGGGACATACTTTTCCACTCCTTTTTTGTAAATTTTTGTCAAAATATTCCATTTCTCTTCCACTGATGTTTCTTCTTTGTATATTTCTTCCCAGTTTTCTTGTTGGAAGAATTCTCTTATTTTATCAAAGTTTGTTTTTTCATACATCATTCTTCCTTTTCTATATTGTTCATTTCTTTTCATATATTTTTCTTCATTAAGTTCCAGTTCAATCAATATGTGGTCACTTTTACCTATTGGTGTTTTATATTCAATCTTGTCCACTATTCTAGGTTCAGATGTAATTATTAAGTCTAGCCTCGATGGTTCTTCTTCATTTCTATACCTAGTGTTCTCTTGTATCCATTGTGTCATTGAATGGTCAGTAATCATCTCAAGTAGAGCATTTCCCCATGAGTCATCACCACTCTTTACTGTCATTTCTTCCCAGCAGATTTCTTTGCAATTAAAGTCGCCCATCATAACTATTCTTCCTCCGTCTTCCATTATTTTAGTTAATGCTATCTTTGTGTCCTCTAGCATACTTTTATATTCACTCTCCTCCCATGAGGCTGTTTTCGGAGGCACATAATTGATCACAAATTTTCTGCTCTTCTTATCTCTGTCTTCCACTTCTATCATAATCATCTCTACTGTATTCTTTCCATATATGACACCTTTCACATTTATATCCTTCTTAGTCAGGAACATAACTCCACCCCCTTGCTTTTTCTCTCTGTTTCTAATCCAATAATTGTATGCATCATGTCCTACACTGTTGGGTGGTAGTGGGCCTTTTAATTTTGTTTCTACAATTCCCATTATGTCCGGTTCTTTTTCTTTCAAATAATCATTCAGCTCATTCAATCCTGTTATTAATCCATCTATATTTGTGTAAGACACTCTTAGTTTTCTGCCACTTCCATTGTGTTCTCTGTTTCCCTTATGTTTTTCTTTTGTATGTCGAACTTCCTTAGTTTCATGTTCACTACTCTCCAATAGAATCTCTCTTTCTCTGACTCCGTTCTGTTCTCGTTTTTTGTCTTAGCTTCCAGTCTTTTCTGCTTTTCTTCCTCTCTTTCCTCTTTATTCATTTCTCTTTTTATCCATATATTTTTGTATTGTTCACTTGTTGCTAGTTTCCCTGTTTTGGATAAGATATTCTCTGCCGTTGTTTGTGACTTGAATTTAATCTTAATTGGTCTGGTCTTGTCTGTGCTATACTTTCCGAGTCTAAATTTCTCTTCGATTTGTTTCATAATTCCTGGTTCATCTTCCTGAACTGATTCTAGTAATTGGCTTACTTTTTCATTTTCCTCTTTGATTCTTGTGGTTCTATCTGTGTTGTGTTTCTCTTCCATTCCTAATATAATTATACATTTCTTCTTGTCTGCTAAATCCCTTACTATATTCTCCTTTTGTCTCATCACTTTAATAACTGAGTCTTCAGTATGTTCTTTCAATTGCTGTTTGACTATGTCAGTGAATGAAATCTTATTTCCTTCTTGGGTTTGCTTCCAATTTTTACTTTCTTTAGCTATTGTTTCTCTGTTTTCTTTACTATTCTTCTTCAATTCCTCATTCTCCCCCTTTACCTCTCTTAACTGTCTTTTTAGTTCTTCTATTTCATCAGTTAAGTTTCTATTCGCCTTTTCCAGTTCTTCCAATCTTTCAACCCTTTGTAAAATGGTGTTCATATGACCTAACCTACTCTCCAAGTCCTCGATCACCTTATCAACCTTCTTCTCTAGTCTTGTCAGTCGGGGGGGGTTTGTGTCCCCCCCACTCTCTTTAAATCCCTTGAAAATATTCTCATCACTTTCTACTGTATTGTTCCTATCTATACTTCTAATCTTTACATTCTTATTAGACATTCCGTCGTCCTCCAGCTCGTCTTGTGGTCTTTTGTTTACTTTACGGCGGTCTATTTGGACCAAGTCCTCTACTTCCTCATTACCTTCCATTTTCCCAGCAATCCCTCCCCTTCTCCTCTTTCCTTACTTTCCCACTACCCCACGAGCAATTTCCCCCCACCCTGCAAATACAAAAAGGCACTTCTCTTTGCGTTGGGATCCACAATTTGCACTTTTCTTCAGAACGTTCTTCAAGCCGTCCATTCGTTGAAAGTGTGTGTGTGTGTGTGTGTGTGCGTGTACGTGTGAGTGTGTGTGTGTGTGTGTGTGTGTGTGTGTGTGTGTGTGTGTGTGTGTGTGTGTGTGTGTGTGTGTGTGTGTGTGTGTGTGTGTGTGCATATGTATATATACATATATATGTATATATAATATATATACATATATGTATATATATATATATATATATATATGTATATATATATATATATATATATACATATATATATACATATATATAATGATTATGATTTATTTTATATTATTTTTGTTATCATTTGTCTGTCTGATTTTCATTTATTATTAGTTATATGTTAATTTATTATTTACCTGTTTGTTTATTATTTTAACTATACCTATGCATTTATTTATGTATTTTATTTGTTATTTACATTGTTATATTTTTTATTTTTTATTTTATTATTAATGTTTTGCTTTTGTTTTCATCCGACCTAGATATGGATCAAAAGGTCTCCTGTCGGCATGCTCCGCCTTTGTAATCCTTTGTAATCCTTTGTATATAATATATATATATATATACATATATATATACATATATATATATATATATATATAAATATATATGTACATATATATATATATATATATATATATGTATATATATATATATATGGTAAATTGAGAGTGGAGAATAAGGAAAAGGGCAGAAGGTAGGGAAATACTTAGAGTGAACTGCTTAAATGAGAAAGAAAAGGAGAATGAGTATCAGAAGAAGCTGAGAGACGAGTGGAAGGGAGTGAAGGATAGAGTAGAACTAGGAGTGGAGGAGGAATGGAGATGGTTCAAGGAGGGAGTCACAAGGTGTGCACAGATGGTGAGTGGAACAAGGAGGTCGGAAGGAAATAGAAGGAAGGGTAGTGAGTGGTGGCATGAGGAAGCAAAGAAAGGTGTAGAAAAAAAAAGCATTCATACATTGGCTACAAATTAGGACGAGGGAATCGTATGAGAGGTACAAAGTAAAGAGAAGGGAAGTTAAGCATAAGATAAAGGAAGCAAAGACGAGAGCAAATGTGAAATGGGGTAAGAGTATGACAGAAAATATTGAAAGTAATAAAAAGATGTTTTGGAAAGAAATGAAAAGAGTCATATTATATATATATATATATATATAATATATATATATATACATATATAATATATATATACATATATATAAATATATATATACAAATATTATATATGCCAATATATATATACATATATATATATATATATACATATATATAGTATATATATTATATATAAAAATATATATACCGTTATATTATATGTTTATATAATGCATATATATACATGTATTATAAATATACATATATAATATATATATATACATATAAATATATATATACACATAAATATACATATACACATATAGTATATACACAAATATATATATACACATATATATATACACATATATATAAATATATATATACACAAATATATATATACACATATATATATATACACATATATACAAATATCATATTTACACAAATATATATACACATATATATAAATATATATATACACATATACACAAATAATATATATACATATATATAAATATATCATATATACATATAACTATATATATACATATATAAAATATATATATATATATAAAATATATATATATACATATAAATATATATATATATATACATATATATATATACATATAAATATATATATATATATATACTCTATATAAATATTATATATATATATATATATATATAAATGTTATATATATATGCATATAAATATATATATGCATATAAAATATATTATTTTATATATAAATATATATATAAATATATAAATACATCTTATATATTTAAATACATATATAAATTACATATATATATATATTTTTATAAATACATATATAAATACAT
>NC_134802.1:24699198-24701698 GCF_046742065.1 Oratosquilla oratoria
CTCCCCTTGTTCCTACTTTGTACCTCTCTCATTTTATATATTCTTGTACATCTTACCTTGTATCTATCTGCTGAAGAGGACCACAGTAGTGGTCGAAATATACAGTTCGTCTGTTTCTTTTGTTTTGTTTCTCCGACAGTGGGTAATTAAAACATTATATATATATATATATATATATATATATATATATATATATATATATATATATATGATGAAGGTGGAAAAAAAATTACGGGTCTAGTTCCGAGTTCCTAAGTTTATTCCTGACCGGTTTCGCTCTATTCCTCTGAAGAAGCATAGAGCGAAACCGGTCAGGAATAATCTCAGAAACTCGGAACTAGACCCGTGAATTCTTTTTCCACCATCAACTTGTCACAATGTACCAGCATATATATTATATATAAATATATTATTATATATATATATATATATATATATATATAATATGTATATATATATATACACCCTATCCAAGAGTTGACACCTCGACATGGTGGATAGGTTTGAGAATCTTAATGATTACAAAAGTTATGGCGATAGAGAGGAAATTTCTGCAGGGTCATTCATATCGAACAAGTTTTGTAAGATCAGACAAAGAGCAGCTCACACAAAAAGTCGCAGGATCCACAGGCTACAAACGAATAGATCGTAAGAGTTTTAGAAAATATTTATGCGAAAGGTACCGCTATAATTCGACTACATAACGATACAGAAAAGATCAAAATCAAGAAAGGAGTACGGCAAGGCAATAAAATTTCACCCAAACTATTCACAGCTTGCTTGGAAGAGATTTTAAGAAGGCTGAGTTAGGAAGAAAAAGGTTTGAACCACCTAAGATTTGCGGATGACATTACTTTGATTTCCGAAAGAGCAGAAGACTTGCAAGATATGCTGAGTGATCTAAACAAGGAAAGTCTCAAAGTAGGTTTAAAAATGAAGAGCAAAACCAAAGTAATGCTCAACATGAAAGTTCAAAGTAAAGAGATTGTAATTGGTGGTGAGAGTCTGAAAGAAGTTGAAGAGTATAATCATTGAGGTCAGATGGTGAAAGTGAAAAAATATCATGATAATGAAATAAAAAGACGTATTATAATTAGTTGGAAAGTGGTAAGTATAATAAAATCTTGAGAGGCTCTCTATCTTTATGTTTGAAACGTTAAGTTTGCAATCAATGCATTCTGCTTGCAATAATCTACGGGTGTGAAACATGGAAAATGACGACGGCGATGAAAACAAAGCTAAGGATGGCACAGAGGAGAATGGAGAGATCAATGATGGGAATAACGCTGAGGGACCGAAAGAGAGCAAGTTGGGTGAGAGAGCAGACTAGAGTGAAATATATTGTTAGCACGAACGACTGGTAAGCGATGGAGTAAGCGTGTTACTGAGTGGACGCCGCGAGTTAGGAAGCGTGGAGGAAAACCAGACAGAAGATGGAGAGAAAAAATTCAGAAGTTTGCAGGAGTGACGTGGCAGAGGTTCGCGCGTTCGTGTGAATCATGGAATGCTATGAAGGAGGTCTTTGTTCAGCAGTAGACTCAGAACGGCTGATTTGATTATGTATTATATATACAGTATATATATATATATATATATATATATATATATATATAGTATATATATTATATATATATATATAGTATATATATATATATATATTATTATATATATATATATATATATATATATATATATACACACATATGACCAGTGCTTGTAGTGACTTGACCACTACATCAAGAGAGATATGAATTGAGCGCAACTTTTCTTACATATTTGTATGCTCGAGTTACATACACATACGCGAAAATTTGCGTTGAACCCATCTCTCCTATGATAATACAATTGGTAAGTATACAACTGTACTATCATGGTGGAGATGGGTTGAACGCAACCTTTCGTGTATGTGCATGTAACTCGAGCATACAAATGTGTAAGAAAAGCTGTGCTTATCGTATTTGTAGTCCGGATTTTTTGGATGATGAATTCTCAAGAATAAATGACACAGCTTTAAAATTAAAGTATCGCAATTATCTCATTGAAAATTCTCAAAAAATGGCTAGAAAGTCTTATTTTGATGATAAAGCTAGAGACACATTTAATTCTAAAAATCTTCTCGTTCTTCCTTATGATAATTTCATTAAATTACCGCATATTCTTAAGAATTTCAGCATCCAAGTCCTTTTTAGAAACTCCAACACAGTCAAAAGTCTTAATCAAAAATTCCACTGAAAATAAGGTTGTTTATATAAAATTCCATGTAAAGATTGCAACAATTGCTATGGTCAGACTGGAGAGGAATTAAATGTTAGGTTAAAGCATCACAAGTGTAGCGTTAGAAGTGGTCAAACGTCCAACGCGGTTCATCTTAGGGATTTCAGCCATTGTATTAATTGCGATGAGGCTTAAGTAATTGTTAGGAGTAATTCTTATTTGAATAGAAATATCATAGAATCCAGTCTGATCAAGGATACATTTGTTAATCATGTAAATCTAAGTC
>NC_134802.1:24706698-24721698 GCF_046742065.1 Oratosquilla oratoria
ATATCTTTTTTATTTATCACATCTTATCTATTAATTTCAATTTGATTGTGTATATACGTATCTATTTGTATGCTATTGTTTTATTGGATTTAATGTTAAGATTTTATTACTTTTATACTGTTGTTATTATCATTATTCTATCTACTTCATTAATCCCAAATTATTTTGCAAAATATTCTTACACTTAAAAAATCAAGTAAAAATGTAAAGGATGAATCAAAGGAGAGGAAAGTGTAAAAAAGAGAAGGAAGGTAGGAAGAAGAGACGGAAGGAAGACGTGAAATTAAGGAGAGAAGGATGGATAACAAGATAAGGAAGCTCAGGCCGAATAGGATTCCAGGCCGTGAAGAAGATTGAAAGCGCAATGAAGGAGGATCCAACCCTACTTGTTCCAATCTTGATTTTCTATCCTCTTATATTTCGCGTTCAGAGTTTTCTGCTCGTTTCGTCTTCTAAGGCTATGGTAAAAAATAGATACTAGAATTCTGTAGGTGGATGGGATTTTTACTAGAGACTAGAAGTGTACAAGCTGTCATGATTTTATATTCATATATATTTTTCCAGTATTCGTAGTTATTTATTACTTATAGTATTCATTTGTATTTATATTATGCCTTTTTCTATCTTAGACATTTTTTGCTTTGTCTCCTGTTGACTCTAGATATCTAATGTTGAGATTTTTTCTAGACTCATGCGCTAAATTAGATACTATATGTCGTTTTTTCTACCCTTTTCGATTTCATGATGACCTTTTCAGCTTTGTTTTCTTATGCTAGAACTAGATTAATGTTCTAGATTACATACGTGATAGTTTCCATCTAGGTTTTTTACCCTTCTAGATTCGATGCAGATTGATTTATTTTTTTCATACATTAAGCTCCTAGATATTATGTTAAAGTATTCATACAGAAGAGTTTTACGTTTATCTTACCAGCATTCTTGATAGTCTATCTTTATTTCATTACATTTCATATCATTTAATTTAATCTTATATTATTTTCCTTTTTTTTATCTTTCTTAAATATTTTCTTTCCTTATTATCCAGTCGCACACGACTAATAATGCTCCAATAATTTATAATAAAATCACAAGTCAAATATTTTTTTCTAAAGGATCTGTTCATATAAACCACACTCGTTAGCTTTATGCATGTCATAAATACTGATAATAGAAGTGAGCTAATAATTACTAACTATTCTATAAAATACATTTTTATCACGTGACGTTAATTAGCTGTGACCTAGATAATTATAAGTGTCATAGAATCTTATTACATAGATGATCTAATCACTCATCTAACATTAACTATTCTAACTTTTGTACGACTATAATTGATAGTTTTATTACGTTTACTTCATGCATATTATTATCATAATTTTTTTTTTTTGTAATTATGTGCTACCTATTTCCTATTCAGCCGTATTCACTACCTATTGCCTGATTATTGATATCTTAGTCTTTGATCACATAAATGCCCTTAAACGACGGGCAATTGGAATCCCTCTTACAGATAATTGGATGCTAGGATGGGCTTCGTCCTCAGAGCCACTTCTGATTGGTTCATATTCTAACCCCTTTTTCTAGATAATGAACTGCATAATGATGATCTCAACCCGGGTTCTAGGTTTGGCTAATGGTACAAAACTACCTTCATTACAGAAAAAGAAATCAGATATTTTCAGAGTTTGTATGCTATTTCCAATTTCCGTATGCCATATGAACCTACCGTATATGTAGTAATTATACATTGTGTATGCTGGTGGCATAATCGGAAGCGTGCTGGTCTCGCATTTGCATAATTGAGGGTTCGAATCCAGCATACCTGTTATTAATTATAAGAATTTTTTCCATAATTACATGCATCATTATAGTCGTCTTTTGATCACTCGCCCTCTAAATTCTTATAACTATGAAGTATTATACATATATGTGTGATGGTAGCGTAATGGGAAGCCTGCTGATCTTATATTTGCTTAGTTGTGGGTTCGAATCCTACACCCCTCTCCGATTCCCAGCAGTGACTGTTACCCAACAGTCCAAAAGTGACGGTATCGGTCGCATCTACGAGCTTTCCGGCATAGGCTCATTACATATTATATATACACCTTACATATTCTCACTGAACTGCATTTTAACATTCCTCAATTGCAAAGCCAGTAGTTTACCAAGATATCTACCACTTACAACACAGATGGATTTGGAAGCGAAACATCAAAGGACAAAGAGGATCAATGAGGTAAATCCCCTTTTATCCAAACACAAACAGGTTCAGATTCTAATCATCACTATCGATGTTCGATTAATGATGGAGGAATCCAATCGTTTATGATGTTAATTAAAATCTTTGGCTAATGTTTGATCAAATGGTATTCTGAGTGGGAATGCAAATCTTTTGGACTCGAATTCCTTCGATTTTAGCTTTTGAGATTAATTAGAAAATATTATGAATTTCGTTTTATTATGTACACAGAGGAGAGAGTAAAGTGTCGTAAAATTTAGAAACATAGTAAAAAACAAATGAAATCACAAGTGATGGCGTTTTCATCAGTTGAATGACGTCTTCTGGTGAAAACACACACACACACCAAATCCTCTACATTAAAAGGATTGGATTAGGTAGTATAATAAAATCAGATTCCAAAGCTACACACACACACATATAGTATATATGTATATATGTATAATATATATATATATATATATATATATATATATATATGTGTGTGTGTGTGTGTGTGTGTGTGTGTGTGTGTGTGTGTGTGTGTGTGTGTGTGTGTGTGTGTGTTGAAACATTATGACATGTTGTAAAAGATGGGCGAGGAGGACATGAATAAGAATCGCAAGTTTATTTCCGACTAGTTTTGAACAAAAGGCTTCTTCAGAGAAATACTACTTTTATGAAGAAGCCATTTATGCATAACTAGTCAGAAATAAACTTGTGATTCTAATTCGTTTCTTCCTCACCTAACTTTATTTCCACACACACACACACACACACACACACACACACACACACACACACACACACACACACACACACACACACACACACACACACACACACATATATATATATATATATATATATATATATATATATATATATAGTTGCGTGGCCGCAAGTCCATGTGTTCCTTTGTAAAAGATGTGCTTTTCATTTAGTCACCTGTTTCGATTAGCTTGTAGCCACGCCCTATTTCACGCCTTCCTAAATTACAGATCGTATGAAATAAGACTTTCCATGTTCCGTGTGTATTATTTCTTTGTCATTCTTTTACTTTGGTTAGCTGGATATTATTCTTATTATAAATTGTACCTGGTTATGTTAATGATGTCTGTATGTGTAGTATGCTATCCCACTCGCCTTGCCTGTAATAAAATAAATGATAATAGTATTGCGAGTTGGCAACTGCGGCCACCACGGTGACCACAGTCATAAAGTACGCTACCTTTCTCTCCCCCTTTCTGGTTTTGAACCCGTTTAGAGCGGACACATTTTTTCCGCTCCTCTGTAATCCTTAGGTTAAGTATGTTAGGTGGACCCTAGTGGTAATAAGTGATCCTGGTAGGCATATTATAAATGTGTGTTATAGTATTAAGTGAACATAAAAATAAGTTATAGACAAATAGTTTTGCTGTACCTTGACGCCACTAAGAACTTAAATGTACTGCACTGAGATTAATAGTTGACATGCAGTATATTGTTACCATGCCATTTAGTCTTAATCTTGTGTTAATGATTGGAGGTAGGATTGCTTCTCCAATTAAGATTGGGCTTTAATGGGAGAGGTAACAAGTGGGGTCTTACAACCGGGATTGTAGCCATTAGAATTTTGGCCAATCCTTATTATAGGTATTTCATTACTTCACAATTAGTTACCAACTAGCTAATAAGCATATTTTGTTATTCTTTGTCTTCCAACATCTTAAGTTTAATATGTTCAACTTGGAGAACTTCATAAAGGAGCCTTCAGCCAAAGAGGTAAGAAAGCTTAACAGAGCAGAGCTACAGGCCATTGCTAATCATTATCAAATAAGTGAGTGCTCCGGTTTAAATAAGAACCCCTTGAAAGACAAAATTCTTAAGTACTTAGAGGAAAATAAACTCATCCTTGCCTCACCGGAAGATGTTGGGGGTGCTAGCCCCGTTAATGATCTAGCCTTACAGGTTGAACTTAAGTTGAAAATAGAAATAGAGAGACTTAAGTCTAAAAGTCCTGTAACTTCTACATTTGGTATAGAAAAACATACACCTAATATCCTATGTTTTAACGAGGACAAACCAGATAAGTTCTTCTCAATTTTCGAAAAGCTAGCTCTTATGTACCAATGGCCATTCAGCCAGTGGTTGCATGGTGCCCTCTCAGGAAAAGCTCTTGATATATTTATTGCGCTTTCCGAAAGTCAGAGTAGTGATTATTATGTAGTCAAATCTAATATATTACAAGCATACCAGCTTGTTCCTGAAGCCTGCCGGCAACAATTCAGGAAATGTAGGAAATCCAACTAGGAGTACTTCTGCAGAAAACGCACCTTGTTCACCCGGCGGGTGGAGAGCGAGGAGGCTCACGTAGACCTGGAGAAACTCCAAGAGTTAATATTGATGGAGGATATTAGAAACCATATTGCTCCAGATGTGCGAGCCAATTTGGATCAGCGAGGTATCCGTACCTTGGTAGAGGCTGGCCCAGCGGCCGACTATTACTATTTGACTAATCCTAGAATGCATTCCAGGTCTCACCCTACCTTGCCCCAAAGCTTCCCCCCTGCTATGGATCCCAAGTCAATCTGACCTCCACAGCATCCTCGACCGCCGGCCCACTCATCATCTGCTTCATCTACCTCAGGTAAGCCCGTTGATAGTGAGACCAGGGGATCTACCCCTACTGGAGGGAGGAGCTATTGCAAATATTGCAAAAGGCCAGGACATCACATTGATGACTGTTTCAAACTAGAAAAAAAGGCTTCTCTCCAAGGGTCCCCCTCTCTCTCGATCAACGTGGCTGAGCAGTCTGAAAGTTTTTTGAAGCCCTGTCTCACTGCTGTTAGTCCACCAATTGTCCCAGATAAATTTCCCCCGCCTATGTTATCCACATTTGAACCATTCTGTTCTTCTGCTTCAGTGGCCCTTGATCAAGATAGCCCGCCACATCAATTAAGCTTCTAAAAGACACAGGCTCAGCCTTATAACTAATTACAAAAGACGTGGCTGCTTTGATAGGTGCATATTATACTGGGAGTTGGGTCTTTGTGACACCAAGTTTCTGGCCCTTACCCCGTCCTGCAAATATGCCGTCATCCTTTTTGACAAGGTGATAGTAGTTCAACCTGCGAGTATATACCGTGAATTGAGGCGACTACTGATACCAAATTGTAATAAAATTGGTATACGAGATTCACCTCTTGTAAAGCCCTTTGTCTGTGGGAAGTTATTTTCATGATGAGGCTTGCCGTTTTTTTTTTTCAGGATGACGTTGTGGTCTGTGGGGGTCACATGGTTGAGGATTATCTTTTTCATAGCTTCTTCGTCTTCTTTATATGCAGAAGATATAAAAATGTTGTAGTGGAGGGAAATGTAATTATGGTTCCCAACTCCAAGTACACAGATGAGTTGGGATATTTACTCCGCAGAGCAGGGTTGAAGATTGCCAGTTCATTTAGTACGAAGATTGGTAAAATACTAAGGGTTAGGGGGAGAAGAGATAATATTGATAACAGCATGGTATACAAGACACCAAGCGGCAGCTGTGACCTGAACTACTTCGTTGAGGCAGGAAAAGGCCTACACAAGCGGACATATGAGCACAGAAGTGACCAGAAAGCCCACCGAGCATCAAATGCATTTGTGGTTCACGCGGAACAATATGAATATTTCCCTAACTGGGTTAGACAAAAGGGAGAGGAAAGTAGTCGAGGCAGAATTTATTACATCACAGCCCTGCTGTAACCATCGGGATAATTTTATTAATTTGTAAAAAATGTCCGGTTGGTTGGTACTCCAGGAGTTGAAGAGGCTTATAGGGAGGAATGGGTTAGGTTAGGAAAGGAACGCGACATTAAGCATCCGGGTTATAAACATGTTGATGTTCTATCCATGTAGGCACACTCTGAAGTTCTATTAAGGGTGACTAAAAGCTCCAACGATTCTCGGTGTTTACATCACCGACCTACCACTCATTTAGTCCATCCTTCAATGTATATTATATATATATATATATATATATACATATATATATATATATATATATATATATATATTATATATATATTATTATATATATATATTATATATATATTTATATATATATATTATATATATTATATATATATTTATATATATATTATATATATATTTATATATATATATATTTATATAATTTATATATATATTATATATATATATACATATATACGTATATGTATATATACATATATACATATTTGCATATATATATATATACATATTTGCATATATATACATATAAATACATATATATGCATACACACACACGTGTGTGTGGGGGGGGTTGTGGTATATCTACATGAAACCATATATACACAAACCAAAATCTTTAACTTGATCAATAAAATTAGGGCTGTCATCAGAGAGAGTAACCTACCAATTAAGATTGTTATGATTCAGTATAATTAGGGGGTTAGTTCTAGGTTGAAGAATATCGTATGGTGTTAAAGTAGCACAAAACATTGAGAGTTTGAACGAGTTCTTTGATGTGTTTTGGGAAGTATTAAACCCATAATGATCCACTACAAGGCCACAATTCTAACCCTAAGGTGATGATACAGCCTTTGTACCTCACCACGATGACTTTATCTGTTTTAGTAAGATTGCTTGCATGGTACGAAGTACACATGAAACGCCGAGCGTGTTGTGAATGGAGTCAACTAATGTCTCATCACCTCGACCATATTGATGCCATGCCTACACCAAAGTGCATCATTGCACCTTGAATACTCGACGTTGCAGTGGGGGGCTGGGAAGCCATGACACCTCCCAGGTAGTGAACTCGGGACTCTTGCTTTAGGGGCAGTAACGCTATCCTCTGGTTCTTGAGGGCTCCTGTAGGAGGGTCATAGGCTAGAATTGATTTTATACGTTCTTACCTTAAGGTTGTTATTTACTTAGAATTTTCCGATAATCAGATTTTTACCTTGAAACTACACGGTGGCGGGATATTTGTCGTTTCAACTGTGCGCCAAGCAAAACAAAGAAAAGCAAAACAAACCAAAGCAAAAATAAATGAATAAATAATAAATAAAAACCACTCCACTCTATCCAATACATGTAACCAAGTCAATCAAACCACCACGACTCAGCTGAAAGACCAAAGTATAAAAAAAAAAAAAAAAGGGATCATGGACAAAGCGCTAGCCAGCGAGAGAGAGAATTACAAAGAGAGGCACAGAGAGCAAGAGAGAGTAAGTGTGAGTGTGTGTGAGAGAGTGGGTGGGTATAGTGAATGGGGGAAGAGAACGAAATAAAAGAGGAACCGATTGGAAGAAAAGAAGCAGTTGAGGGAGCGTGAAAGAAATGGTGCAGGAGGGTGAAAGAGCTACAAATGAAGGACATTGACAAAGACAGATGGACAAAAGGACAGAGATAGACAGAGACACAGAGATAAATACAGATACAAAGGCAAAGACAGACATACTGAGATACAGACAGATACAGTTACAGATTAACAGACTACAAAGACAACAGACTACAGACCACAGACACATAGACACAGACACACACACACACACACACACACACACACACACACACACACACACACACACACACACACACACACACACACACACACACACACACACACACGTAGTCGGGTAGGCAGGCAGGCATCCAGGGAGAGACAGGCAGAGAAACAAACGTACATACATATAGACAGAGAGGCAGGAAGAGAAGCAGTTAGTCAGAGACAGGCAGACATAGTCAGAAAGACGGGCACACCGGGAGGTATATTTCTTATGAGTTATAATAAGAATATTTTAAATTATTGAAATGTAACTGAGGCAAAATTTTTACATACAGCATTCCAGGTTGTGAAGAAATTTTGTATATTCCCTGCATACCGCAATAAAGTCAACATAGGTACCATCCTATTTTTCCATTAACGAAAAAATTATTTCTATTCAATTTAGTTTAATTGCATATTCTTTAAGATCATCATCATATGAGGAGCTACGCGTGGACGTGTGTCGCTTCACTCACACGTCGACGACCATTTCCAAATTTCTCCGGGCAAGCTCCCATGCATTCACCCTTTCCATCCTAAGTAGTTCGAGACAGTATCATCCGACTTAATTTATCTAATAATTTCTTTCTATTGTGCCTTACTTTATTCCAATATCGATAAGAAACTGAAGTGTTATTTTCATATTCACTCCACTAAAAGAACAAGAATGAACGAGACTGCAAGAAACCACAAGGCCTACCCTAGGCAGCTACACGTTCATCACCACCTATCATCCCAATCCACAAAGTTGTCTAACCTTTTCACAAAACGACCGATCGTTTCAACGTTCACTAAATGGTTACAAAGTCGATTCCATTCGTTCAACACTATTGGTAGTCCAGTTCTTGCTTACTTCCTTCTTAAATCTAAATTTGTCCAATTTAAACCCATTACTGCGAGTCCTGTTCTGTCTTGATATAATGATTTTGCCTGCATCTCCCATGTTAAACCCTTTGATTCACTTGAGCATCTCTATTCAATCACTCCACACTCTGCGCCTTTCAAGAGAATGTAAATTAAGGTATCTAACCCTGTCCTCGTAATGTAAATTTCTGAGCCATTGTACCATTTTGGTCATTTGCTCTGTTTCTGGCGCTAATGAACTGTTTCCTAGATTTACACACTAGAACTCTCAAGTCTCTCGCGCACTTATTTTTCTTTAAAAACGTGTTATCTGAGGTGTACCTGCTTTCTGGGTTACGTAAACCTACGTTTAACACACTGCACTTTGAGATATTGAAATCCATTTGCCATTTCACCGACCATGTGAACAATTTGTTAAGATCTTCCTGCAGTATCTCATCGTCTTCCCGACTTAATTTGAGGTCCTATTTTAATGTCGTCCACAAACTTACTAACATCACTACTAATTCCATTGTCCAAATCGTTTACATACATAAGGGATCCAAAACAGAGTCTTGGGGAACTCCACTAGTAACACTTCCCCATTTGGATTTTACACCGTTTATTGTGACCAGCTGTTTTTTTTTTTTATCACTGATCCATGTTCTAATCCATTCAAACATTTTTTCTCCTGTGCCAGGAGATTTTACTTTATTTACTGTACTAGTTTCTGGTGGGGCACCTTGTCGAATGCTTTGCTAAAGGTAAATAACATCGTAACTATCATTGTTATCTGACGCCTTGTAGACATTAGTGTAAAAAGATAGAAGATTAGTTGCAAATGACTTACCATTAGTGAACCTATGCTGGGAGTCACAAATCAAATAATCTCTCTCGACATAATCTCTAATTCTATTAGCTATCATTGATTCAAACATTTTACCTATAACTGACGTCAAACAGATTGGCCTGTAGTTGTGCTTAAACGATTTGTCCTTATTGAAAACGGGAACAACGTTTGTCTGCCCCCAAGAAATAAGTACAAAACCAATGTCTATTGACTTACTAAATATTTGTTAATTTGTCATAGATTTAAAAATTACACTATTTTAGCACTAGGAAAAATTTAATCTGGAACAGGGGAATTTGTAGATTTAATTCGATCAATCTGGTTGACTACTACTGCCTTTCTAATGCTAATATTAGTAAGTTTACTTCCCTCATACCCACTGAAGATCGGATCGCTGTTAGGTATCATACCTAATTCTCCTTTTGTAAATACTGTGAGAAAACATTCGTTAAACGCCTTGCTTATTTTTCCTCCGAATCTAATATATCTATCCTTTATTTTCTCCGTTGAGATAAAAGAAGCCCTTTGGGTCGTATCTAGCTTGTTCGGTAGCCTTAATTTTGTTGTTACGTTTCGCTATATGCGTGTTCTTTTTAACCAGTCTAGCCATATTGTTATGCCTAGATCTAAGGTGTGTTTCCCTTTTTTTTATTTTGAAGTAAAGCTCTCTTTATATTCCGATTTCGTTCTTCAGCCTATCCTTCATCCATTTGGGAGTATTAATATTCGACCATATTGTTTTGAGGGGAAAAAATTATTTTGCGCATTCAAAATCGAAGCAGTTAGGTTATTGTACATTTCATCCAGATCGCTGTCCGTGCTGTTGACCTCACGCTTGCGAGTAACCTCGCCCAGGGTTTGCATACCACCCCCCATGACCAGACCTTTGTCCAGAAAACTTGCTGCGCTAATGACATTTAGGCTCTACTAAAGTTAGGTACCAGAACGTTATCCGTACTACTTAATCCTTCCCTTGCAATATTAAATCTTAATCATTAATGACCGCTTGAGCCTAGATTATCTTCCACTTCTACGTTTCTCGTTAGATCCTCACTTTTAGTTACGAGTAAATCCAGAGTATTGTCTCCCCTAGTAGGATCGGTAATAATTTATTTTAGGAAATTATCTTATACCATATCTATACATTTTTGCGTTTCCTGGTCACCTACTAGAAATTCCCAGTTAAAATTTCTATAGTTAAAATATCCCATGATCACAAAATTTTTGTACTGGGACGTCCTGCTGATTTCTTGAATCAGCTGTTCAGTCTGCTCAATGGTAAGGTTATGAGGCCTATATAGGACATCAATAAAAAAAATTTTTTATTATTCTTGCCTATAATCTTCACAAAAAAAAAAAAAAAAAAATCGCGCCTTGACAGCTTTCCTCTTCCTTAATCGAAATGTTGATAATACGATTTGCTGAGTTTTTGACGGAAAGTGCTCCTTCTCCCCCACTCCTGCCTACCCTATACTTGTGAAAAAGTGTATATCCTTCTATCTCGATTTCCGTAAGGAAATATCTGTCCAATATATTGATTCAGTATTCCGTAATAAAAATAATATCAAATATCTCTACGCATGCTCTACCCTGCAACAAATGAATTCTATTCATTTCGCTTCTGCTGTTTGTGTAGTAAAATTTTAATGTATCCTCCCTCCATCTGTTTGAGTGATTATTTTCAGAGTCCCTCTCTGGGCCGTTCCTATTGTCTAGACTATATTCCGATACTTCTCCCCAGAATCCCATGTAATATAGCTGATAAAGGCCTGCAGGATGTCTATTCTCGCTCAAGGGATTCAGCAAGGAGACAAAATCCTTTGGGTAACAAGTGCACCCCGTTCTTTGTATATAAATAATTCTTGCCGTACAAACTATCCTAGTTGTCCAAAAATGCCTATCAATTGGTCTTACAATGATTTGCCAACCTACAATTCATTGCAGTAGCCTTGGGATGCCGCGTGCCTCCAACTTTACGCCTCGTAAGGATCCCACATATAACAGGAACCCCACCCTTATTATCTTGCCCAGCGCATCCATAACTTGCCTACAGTATTCCTGCTTGCACACGAACAGTGGGTCTATCACCTTCCTCGACCTTACACTCTTCAATCCTATACCTAATATCAACTATTACCACCCCGGGGAAAATCACCGAGTCCTATACTTCCTATCTTTGTGGGCAAGTATCTAGCCTCTGCCCTACCATTCTTTTTTTGTGTCTCCTTTCTTTCTTATTTTTGTAGACCCACGACAGCTTGAAAAGAATTTCTACATTAAAACGGGCCTTGTGAGGGCTTTCTACCACCTCTTCGTGTTTTCTTGATCACCGTTTCCCACCCAGGTCTCAAAAACGCCGTGTCGTCCGTGTTTTGGTCCTCTGAACGATGAACTCGATAACCCTCTACATGGCCAGCAACAATATCCTCCAAGGGTAATTCTATTTTGTAGAGATTGCAGCTCTTCGGTACTGATCACTGGAAAACAACCACTCGCCATCTCTCTGTTAGGAAGAGTTATCTCGGCTTGACCTGACCTGATTAACGCCAAGACCCACATTGAAAAAAGGGCATCATCTATATATAAAATTCTGTGATATCCGTCCTTCACACCCTCATATAGAACTCGAATCAGTATTAGATTTGTTGCTTGCCATGGTTGAAGTAAAATAATTTCAGTATCGCTGCGCTTCGAGTCATTACTCCAACTCTCGTGGGCGAGGAGTTGGATGTGTGTGTGTGCGTGTAAGGTCACAGCATTACCCATAGATCGGTCATACGAGCTCTGAGCTCTCTTCCGAGAGGGAAATAGCTGTCGATCACGAGTCCAGTACGTGATTCAAAGACCAAAGACCAAAGTGAATACACACATGTTTACACAGCCCTTCGCCCTCTAAGCATATATGAACTTCATCAATACTAAATACTCTCATGATTCATTCGAACTTTGAATATTCGGAAGAGTATTGAAAAAGAAAATTCTAGTATAAAAAACTCATGTTTCTAAGCAATTAAGAAAAAAAAATAAGGTTAGATATTATATATCATGTTCATTTTTTACAAGGAAAAGGACAAGGCCTACACATGTTACAATGGCACCATCCGTCGTGTCCAGTGCCAACATCGGTGCCAAGTTTATTACTTCTAACTTTGTGCAGAAATTCTCGACCAAAGTTATGCTACCCTCGCCACCTCACCAAGTCCTCTTTATTGGTCTCCCTAACATGGCTCAGAAAGGCCTAATAGGACGGTATTTCACAGTAACTACAAGTAGAACTAAACTATTTAATCTTTAGACAGCTTCAGAGTTGGAAGTTTTAGTAACATATACATACATACATAAACACATACATGCATACATAGATACAGACACACACACACACACACACACACACACACGCACACACACACACACACACACACACACACACACACACACACACACACACAAATTATATATATATATATATATATATATGCATATATGTACATATATGTAATATGCATATATACATGCTTATATACATACATGAATGTCAAACAGTGAAATATTACTTATGTATTAAAGGAACTACATGTTCGTTCAGGACTTATCCTCACTTTTCTTTCACGCTAATAGGACTTGTTACAATACTTTCAACTGCCCCTGATGAGGTACGCAAGCATAAAACTTTCATTGTTTTGTTTTCCTTCAACATATATAAGAAATATCAAAGCGTCTTATGAAAGTAGAAATGAATATATGAATAAAAATATAAATAAATAAATGAGTAAATAAATAATGAAATATATGAACAAATACTTAAATGAAAAAAATAATACTAATAAACGAATATATAATAAATAAATAAACAAGAAAAAAAGATAAAAATAAATAGATATGCAGCTGAATAAATAAGAGATAGAATGGAAGAAACAGGTTAATAAACAAAAAATAATTAAACAAATAAACCTAGAATACGAAGGATAGTGGTGAGACAGAATAGCTAATGAGAAGAGCTAATCATAAAAGTTTTGCCTCATTAGAAAGAGGACGAAAGGAAACAACCAACATCTGCAAGATATAGATTTCCGATACGACAGGTAAAAGAGTCGTATGCAAAGAAGACAAGCAAATATGTAAAAGAAGACTTATTATTAAGGCCAGGGTGGAAGAGAACAAAATTCGCCAATAGGAGGGAGACGAGGGGAGGTTGAGGATGAAGGGGAGAAAGGTGAGGGTAAGGGTGAAGTGGAGAAGGGTGAGTGTGAGTGTGAATATGAGGGTGATTATGAGGGTGAGGGTGAACGGGGTGACGGTGACGGTGACGGTGGAGGATGAAGCTATGGATGAGAGTGAGAGTGAAGGGGAGGGTAAGGGAGAGGAGGGAGGGTGATGATTAGGGTGATGGGAAAAGATAAGGGTAAAGGGGATGGGGAGGGTTGAAGTTGAGTGTAAGGGTGACGGAGAGGACTGAGGGTGAAGGGAAGGAGTGAGGGTGAGTAGGAGGGTGAAAGTGAGTTGGGGAGGTGAGGGCAAGGATGAGGGTGAAAGGAAGAAGGGTTAGAAATGAGAGTGAAGGGTGAGAGTGATAATAAAGGTGAGAGTGAGGATTGGGAAGAATAAGATGACACTCCTAAGGATCAAAATTCATATAAACCTGTGATAAAAAAAGTTACGCAGATATGTATCGTTTTTAATTTCCTTTGTAAGAAATATTTTGTGACAGAAAAGTTAGGAAATTAAATATTTCACTTCTAGACCTTCTTCTCACAGCACAGTCCACCTTGTTCAAGTGAAGTCATTCAACTCATATTGAAAAGCAACGAAATAATTCTGAAATCTCAGTATTCAGGCTTTATTGTGAGTGGAAGGCAAGGGCTTCAGAGTATCTGACTGTAGGTTTTATTATATTGATTGTTCTACAAAATTTCTACAAACAAATTACATATTTTTTACGTTTGAAACACTGAATGAACACAAAGGGTAAGTTATTTATATTTGGAAGAAAAAAGGCACTTTCTTCGGGGGGAGTATTCTGATATACAATGAACAGCGTGCACCAGAAACCTAAAAAAAAAAAAAAAAAAAAAAAAAAATATGAATATATAATAAAAATGAAAACATGTATAACTTGACCCAACGGATCAACCATAAAACAGCAAATAAAAAATATTGATAACAAATAAATGAAAAATCTATATTGAGAAATTAAGAAAGGTTGATCTTATATTACATGATGTATAAAGAATAAAAAAATATATTCAGTACACAAAATATATTATTCACTTTCACATTTACGCCAGTTTAAGAATGGGGAAAATATAATCACTGAAATGGTACATTGCCTTCAGACTTTTCTCTCCTTTTCATTTTTTTTTCTAATAATTTCATTTAATCTAACGTCTATACTTCCATCAGGCTGTTTCTACCACATAAAAGAAACCCTCATGAATCCAACTGTTTAGCCTTTACAAATACTCATTTCTTTGAATTTGTTGGTATATAAAGTGATATAGTTTAACCCGAGGTAATTTTAATCAGCCGATGAAAATCCCTCTCTAATGTAAA
>NC_134802.1:24724198-24741698 GCF_046742065.1 Oratosquilla oratoria
CCTCTACAATTCCCAGCCATGACCATTACTTGCTCCAACCGTCCAAGTGTGTAGAGCCAAGGTGACGGCTTCGGCCGCAGTTACTCCAGAACTCTTGGCCATAGGCTCCTCACCACCCCTAACCAGTTTATTCCTTACTAGTTTCGCACAAGAGTTTCTAGATTCTCCTGGAGAACCCCTAGTACTTATCTAGTCAAGAATAATCTTGAACTACAAATCGCGTCTTTCTTCAACAAAATCAACAAACACGTAATATACATTGTATAATACATTGCCTTTCTTGATGCGGTCTACAGTATACCGGCTGCTGAATCACCTAAGTGAAGAAAGATACAAAACAAACCCCACGAGGAACACGACAACCAAGGCCACAGTCTTAAAGAGGAAAAAAGGTCATCTGACCTTATTGTTACAAGACCAGGAATGAGCAGGGAGAATATGCATGAGAAGGAATATTTGCATCGTACATACGAGTTGCAGGCAGAACATCCTTTCTCTGGCTTTGCCTGTTATTATCATTATGTGTCTTGATGTCAAAATTCCTGGCCTGCATGAGGGCCAGGACTTGATGCCATTTGCTACATTGTTTCGTCAGTTTGAAATGTATAAAGTGCATTCGAAATATATAACGGCATGTATATAATTTATATGTGTTTATTTTTTCTCGGTGAATAGACCCACCAGATATCAAAAGGGAGAAAAAAATTAAACAAATAAACAGATAAATAAATGAATAAACGAATAGACATACATACATACATACATACATATACCAAGGCTTTTTCCCCCTTACAAGGGAGGTAGCCAAAAAGGAAAAGGCATAAAATCATTCCCACCCATTCCATCCCTGAATACACTCCACACCCCTCCACCCTCCCTCTTATCTTAGCACCTCCTGGATGACGGGTCATCCCTGCACCTTGTCCACTGCCCTGGGTCAGAAGCAGTGTCGCAAGACACAGCACATCCACAGCAAGGCCGCTTAATTAAATCGGCGACCCCCCTCTTTTACGAATAGACGTACCTTGTATTTTTCTATAGACACCTTGTCCTATTTTCATTTTAGTTTTAGGTGCACTTTTTTGTGGTGGGGGGAGGGGCATCATTGATTGAAGCCAAGTTTGACTCGTTGTTTTTTTCTCTCGTTTTTTTCGTGTTTTTTTTTGGGGGGGGGGGGGGTAACCCTCCTTATGGTTGGTCCTTATTACTAAAAACAATGTAGTTGTTCTCGATCAGGGAGGAAAATGTACGTAATTTCCTAAGCATGTATACAGTATAGTCTATGCTAATGTATTTTGTATTACGTCCCTCTGCGGCTATGAAAACACCCTCTGCATTTGCCATGAGGATATAAGCAGCTGATTCACATCGCTTTTTTTCCGTTATCTTTATCCGTATTTTTTCCACGAGAAAAGGAATGAAAAGCCAAGACGAGTGAGGTGGATTAAGATAGCAAAATAAATAAATAAATAGATAATTGAAAAAATAAGGGCAAGCAGTTTCTTTCTTCTTATACAGCTGCAAGGTCAAATCGATGAATCGATAAATCAGGAGAGTTTTCTTTGTTTTTCCTTAGTTTTACATAAAAGAATAAAAAACCATCAATGATGAAAATACTAGTAAAGACAAGCCAGTAAAATAATCTTTTTGTTTGGAAATATCTATATAGCATAAGGAATGTTATATTATTAGATGTTATTATGAACTGTTATTTCCAGTTTTTTCTATCCTTGATTTAAGAAAGGCACCATAACTTTTTTTTTTTTTTTTAATGAAGATTAATCTCCAAACATAATAAAATGCAAAATGCTGCGTGACTCTAGTCCGTGGTGGTACCATTGAACTTCCTAGAATATTACCTGCATAAACCTAATTTTCTCCCTCATGCGGAGAGACTAACTAGATACGGTGTTACACAATACCCGTATGAAGTCTTGTTAGAAAAAAAAAATACAATGACACATGCAATGTAACATTCCTAGACAAGAAAACACCACAGACAAAACCAAAAGATACATATGAAACAATAATTCACGCTTGGTAGGATAAAAAAAAAAGTAGATGATTGCAATGTTACATTTAATGGAACATTCCTAGACAATAAAACATCACAACCAAAGCAAACTGATACATGTCAAACAATTCGTGCTTGGAAAGATTATATAAAAAAAAAAAAAAAATGGTAGATGGTTATGTCGGACGGAAGAGAACAGCGGTGGAGGAACAGTAAGTGGATTACAGAAACAGAGTCTGGAATTATAAAACAAAAATATCTTACACTGAATAAGCACACGAACAAATCGAAAAAGTTTCATAGTCCATTACGGAAAAGGTTCTTGCTTACTGGTTGGACATGAGAAACAGATACTTGTTGATCAAGTGACACAGTCAGTGGTTTTCAAGTTATAATGTGATGTCTAATATCGGAAGCAATATCAAAGCATGCTTTTTGAATAGCGCAAAGAGGCGCGTAGCTGCGGCCGAAGCCGTCACCTTTACCCTATGTACTGTATAGCAGGTAACAGTCACTGCTGGGAATCGGAGAGGAGTGCAGGATTCGAACCCACAACTAAACAAATGCAAGACCAATATATTTCCGATTACGCCATCACCGCACAGGTTATATACATGACTACACAAAACAAGAAACAAAGGAACAAAACTTTATATATATATATGCACACACAAAAATATACATTTATCTACAGCTCGTAACAAACGAACGAAAGGTTATAAAAATATCAGTTTGTTTCCGCTTCAATTCCTCTTCTTATCTGAATAAAGTCATCTATCATCATCCGGAGTAGATTCCATCGCTTTTATTCTTTGAGGACAATATCCCTGAAGTCCCTAAAATTTTAACTACATAACATGGATATTACGCAGTCAATACTCCAATACGGAAACAAATTTATAGTTTCTACGCTATTTATCTATATACCAAGAGCTTTTTCCCCCTTATAAACCAGGTAGCTAAGTCAGAGGGACGTACTATTCTCACCCATTTCACTCTCCTCTACTACCCTTTTCACCCCTCCCATCTCAGCTCCTCATGGAGGACGGGTCATACCTGTATTTGCCAACTGCCCTGGGTCAGGCATGATGCATTAAGACCCAGTACATCCACAGAAAGGCCGCTTCACTTAATCGACGACCCCGCCCACTCTCCGTCCCTCCATGTAGCAAAAGAAAACGGGGAAATATCCCTTCGGGCTGTGTCAAAATATCATTCACACATAAGCACACTCTATCATCCCATCCCCCATACCTTCCTTCCTTGCATGATAGTATCATCTATACACATTTTACACTCATCCCCATCTCCTGCCTTCTCCGGTCCTTAACAGACATTCACTTCTTGCTCAACGCCCCCTTCACCCCATCATCCATCCTATCCTCGGTCATACCCTCAAGTTCACTCCATCCACCTCTGCCTTCAACAACTCTTTTACTATACTTTCATCACTCTTTATTTTCCATATGTCCAAACCATTCCATTAATCTGTTATCAGCCCTATCTACCATGTTCCACTCTCGCTCTCCTCCTTACCACCATTTCTACGCGAATTTTATATACATATATATATATATATATATAAAGTCGTTTGATACCTGACCATCATGATAGTATCACGATGGTATCATGATGGTATCTCGTTTTCGTGTAGAACTTGCGAACATCAGACACGGCCATGTGAAATTCAAACCCACTTAACTTCCCCCAAAAGGGTTATAATTAAACGGTCCGGTTTATTGACAGTTATCTCTAACTAGTCGTCCACTCACCGACGTCATCCTTGGTTATAATTACTCAGAAGTGATGTCTGTAACCTTGTTTACAAAGGTGGCCGACGTAGATAGAAAAAGAGACAAGAAAAAAAAAAACATTGTGGTAGATTTGATAACCATCGTAAAGAGAAATAACAAAAAGAAAAAAAAAATGAAGTAGGGACAAAACTAAATGAAAAAACAAAAACAAAAGAATATAAAAGAAAAGAGGAAATAAACTGAAAGAGGAGAGAAACTGAAAGAGAAAGAGCAAAAGAAACAGTACGATGAAATTGAAAAAGAACAAATGAAACTGAAAGAAAAATTAAAGAAACTGAAAGGGGAAGAACGAAATAAACTGAGAGAATTAAAGAAGCTGAAAGACAAAGAACGAAAGCAACTGAATGAGAAGTAACGAAAGAAACTGAAAGAGAAAGAACGAAATGGTGAGAAAAAACGAAAGAAACAAAGAGAAGAAACGAAAGAAGTTGAAAGAAAAAAAAACGAAAGAAACTGAAAGGGAAAGAATGAAACTGAAAGAAAAATATTGAAAAAATAAAGAAAGAATGAAACTGAAAGAGAAAACACGAAATAAATCGAAAGAGAGCGAAAGAAACAAAGCCAAAAAATAAATAATTGAAAGAAAATGCAGGAAAGTGAAAGAGAAAGAACGAAATGAACTGAAAGAAAAAAACAAAAGAAACCAAGAGGAAAAGAATGAGACAAACTGAAAGAGAACGAACGAAAATAAAACAAGAGCAAAGAACAAAAGCAAAGAAATAAAAAGAACGATAGAAACTAAATGAAAGAAATGAAATGAAAAAATGGCTTTAAAAAATGAGGAAGAAAAATATGGATTACTTTACCCCAGGGTGAAGGAGTGTCTGTGATACAAAAGGTAAAATATTTGGGATAAATATTTCAAATCACAAGTTAAGGATTCTGTCGAGTGCAGCGGACATGACCGAAGACGTCTGGGCACTGTAAGGCAACTTTGGCTTCTGACAAAGATTTCGGATGACCGAATGTCCAAAACGGGAGTTGCATGTTGTCGAGTTCTTCAAAAAATTGAATTACAAACACCACTGCACTTGAGGCGCTTCTGAAGCTCCTGACAAAAAAGTATATTATATATATGTATATACATACACATATATTCATACATACCCATCCGAGAGTTGACACCTTATAAAACTTATGTCAATACAGAGGAAATCTGCATCGAACAGGTTTTGTATGAAAGATCAAAGAGCAGCTCTCACACAGTCGTAGGACCCATTGCTAACTGGCATATCCCCTATGGTGAACAGGAAATTTCTCATAGAAAAATGGGGTACCGTCATAGTGACGGCGTGGACCATTGGACACCCTCTAGATATATCTCACCAGAAAACAGTCGGCAGGGAGGTGAAGTTATTGCCAAAATCCCTTCATAACAATCATGAATAGTACAACCAAAACAAAACCGGTGTTCCTGTTGGATCATCGTCTATTAAAGGTCCAACCGCACTGCCTCGCCTGCTTACGGGCAGTGTGCCACCGAATATAAGTCCTGTCCAACCAGATTCAACCTTGGACATTAAACAGCATGAATAAAATAAAGATCTATACTTACAACGTAAGAAAACTCTCAGAAGACCACAGGCTGGAGAATTTAATGGAAGAACTAAACTACATCAAGTGGGACATCGTAGGACTGAGCGAAATCCGAAGAGCGGAAAGATAGCTGATACAATTAGAAGGTGGTCGCCACCTGTCATGTTATAGAGGTAGGGACAAAGAAAAGTCTTGTGGAGTGGGATTCTTGATAAACCGAGAGGTTGCTGGTAACGTTGTAAAGTTTAGTAGTTTATCAGTCAGTGTAGCTTGGATTGTGATTAGGCTGTGCAAAAGGTACACTCTAAAAATAGTTCAGGTTTATGCACCAACTTTACAGAGTTCAGACGATGAAATTAAGTCGTTCTATGATGGTGTAAGTCAAGTAATGGATCAAGAAAAAAGTAAGTACACGTTGGTAATAGGCGAATTTAATACTAAAGAGGGAAAGAAGATGGTAGATGAGTTATGCACTGAGAAGTTTGGAATAGGTGAAAGAAATGACATGCGAGATGTTAGTCAATTTTGCAGAAAACTACAACATGAGGATAATGAACATTGTCTTCCAAAAGAGTGTAGGTCGTAAATGGACGTAGAGAAGTCCAAATGAAACAAAGAACAAAGTAGACCTTATATTAGGAATGGAGAAAAATAGCGTTAGCAATGTTACTGTCATAAAAAAAGTCAACATAGGTAGTGATCAGAAAATGGTAGGTTGCACAGCCAAATTCAATTTCAGAGCCGAAGGAAACAAACTAATTTAAAAAAAGAAAATTAACCTTGCAAAGGTTAATGATAATAATAAGATATTTCAATAGAAATTCAAAATAGATTTGAAGCTCTAAAAACTAACGGGGACACCGTCGAAGATATGAATTTGAATTTAGTGAATATCATTAGGGAATCGGCAGAGAAAGTAGGAAGTACAAAAATCATTAGAGGAAATAAATACTCCAAAGCTGATCAACAAAAAGCAGAGATCATAGAAAAGAAAGAGAATCATAAATAAAATAGAGGAAACTTCAAAAAGGTAAAAGTATTAAAACACAGCAAATTATATTTTTGAAAGATAGAAATGGAGATATTAAAGAGAGAGAGAGAATGGTAAAAAGAGTAAAAGAATATTATCAAGATCTTTACTCGTCGAAGACCGTAGTTAAGTCAGTAAATCCATGTGTAGACGTTAGTAGTGTACCAGAGATTACAAAGAAAGTAGAATTTGCTCTAAAAATATGAAACGAGGAAAAATACCTGGGGAAGATGGTATATCGATAAGTATTTTGAAAGACGCAGAGTCAGAAGTTTATATTAAGTTAGCTCAGTTCTACATCCAGTACCTACGTCAAGAAAGCGTTCCTGAATCATGGTGCAATGCTATAGTGATTTTACTTAATAAAAAAGAAGACCAGAAGGACCTTAGTAACTATCGACCGATTAGCTTGCTATCAAATGTATATAAAGTATTCTTCAGGATCCTTACAAATAGACTAAGTCAAGTTTTAGATTGAAACCAACCGAGAGAATAGGCAGGCTTTAGGAGCAGATATTCGTCTCTAGACCATTTGCAGGCGATAAACCAAATAATCGAGAAAACAACAGAATACAATATAGCACTCTGTTTAGTTTTTGTAAATTACGAGAAGTCCTTTGACTTGGTAAAACAAAGAGTAATGCTAAACTCGCTACGCAAGCAGCGTACAAACGAGCAGATCGTACGGAATCTAGAAAAGATTTATGCGAAAGGTGCCGCTATAATTCGAGTACATAAAGATAAAAAAACATATGAAGATTGAAAAAGGAGTACGGCAAGGCGATGCAATTTGAGCCAAATTACTTACAGCCTGCTTGGAAGAGATTTTCAGAAGGCTGAGATGGGAAGAGAAAGGTTTGAAGATTAATGGCGAATAGTTGAACCACCTAAGATTTGCGGACGACATTATTCTTATTTCGTAAACAGCAGAAGACTTGCTAGATATGGTGAGTGATCTGAACAAAGGAGGCCTCAAATTGGTTTAATAATGAATAAAAGTAAAACCAAAGTAATGTTCAACACGAAAGTTCAAGTTAAAAAGATAATGATCTATGGCGAGAGTCTTGAAGTTGAAGAGTATAATTATTTAGCCCAGATGGTGAAAGTGACGAAAAATCATGATAATGAAATATATAGACGTATTACAATTTGTTGGAATGTGTTTGGTAAGTATGATGAAATCCTGAGAGGCTCTCTACCTTTATGTGTAAACGTAAAGTTTACTATCAGTGCATTCTGCCTGTAATTATCTATGGATGTGAGACTTGGAAACTGATAAAGGTGATGGAGATAAAGTTAAAGAGTGCACAGAGGAGAATGTAGAGATCAATGACGGAATAACACTGAGAGATCGAAATAGGGCAAGTTGGGTGAGAGAGAAGACTAGAGTGAAAGATATTGTGGAAACGGTAAAAAAAAGAGGAAGTGGAATTGGGCAGGTAAGTTAGTGCGAACGACTGATGAGCGATGGAGCAAGTGTGTTACTGAGTGGACGCCGCGAGATAGGAAGCGTGGAAGAGGGAGACCAGACAGAAGACGAGACCCACGGCAAGTACCAGGAATTTCGCGTCGGACAGAGACTGACCTGAGCACTTTACCCAACACGGCACCTCCGCCCCTCCCTCCATCGCCGTGACTCACGGAAAGGACCAGGTGGTGGAAATCGACTATGTTTCTTCAACCATCTTGTCCGCTTTTCACCCTCCGCCTGAGACATCAAACATCAACAAGTGAACAAACTACAACAGAATTCATAACAAACCAACAACAAATCAATTTCTTCAGTCTGCCGTCTGTCTGTGTATGTATGACTACAAAGTTGGATGTTCTGTGGTGCCGCAGGTCGTTCTTGTGTTCAGCTAATCTCTTTTCCATTCACCGTAACGTCTTCCAGTAGTATGTTGCTGGACATCCACTAGAATAGTATACCATATAGTGGATGTCCGAAAACATACTACGACGATACGGTATGGGGAATGAAAAGGAGATTAGCTGAACACAAGAAAGACCTGGGGCACCACAAAACATCCAATTCTCTAGTCATATACACAGAAATACATTGACCTTTACCAAAATAGAAAGATGCAAAATCTCTCTTTACGGGCTTGGAGAAGAGAATGAGAAGACTAGTAGAAACGGCCTACATCACACTGGGAGAGGTTACCACCATAGAGACTGTTTTGTTAACCTATCATTGGCTACGGCCAAGCTGGTGCTAGATGGAGGAGCGGACCAATCGGCGTGCACCGTTCTAAAACGTCCAGCGGGATGATCCACAATAAAAGTATATATACAGTTAATCAACGTTATCTGTCACTCTGAAGAAGATTTGTAGTCGAAACGTTAGTAATATGGTGCTCCTAATCAAACCTGCGTGTTTCTATCATCTATTCCACTCGGTTTATATGTACAGTATATTATATATATATAATATATATATATATATATATATATATATATATACTCGAATGTTTATATGTATATATGTATGTACGTATTTATGTATCAACCAAATAAAATCAGATTAGCCATCCTGAGTCCACTATTGAACAAAGGCCTCCTTCACGGCATTCCACAATTCACACAACCGCACCAATCTCTGCCACTTTACTCCTGCAAACTTCTCTATCTTGTCTCTCCACCTGTCTGTCTCTTTTCCACGCTTCCCATTTCGCGGCGTCCACTCAATAACACAATTGCTCTATCGTTCATTAGTCGTTTGCACCAACTTACATGCCCAATTCCACTTCCTCTCTCTTAACGCCTCCGCAGTATCTTTCACTCTAGTCTGTTCTCTCACCTAACTTGCTTTCCTTCGATCCCTCAGTGTTATTCTCATCATTGATCTTTCTATTCTCCTCTGTGTAGTCCTTAGCTTTGTTTCCATTCCTTCGTCAGTTTTGAAGTCTAACACCCGTAGATTATTGCAGCAGAATGCATTCGTTGGTAACCTTCACGTTTCAAACATAAAGGTAGAGAACCTCTCAGGATTTTATAATACTTACCAAACACTTTCCAACCAATTGTAATACGTTTATATATTTCATTATCATGATCTTTCGTTACTTTCACCATCTGGACTAAATAATTGTACTCTTCAACTTCTTCAAAGCTCTCGTCACCGATTATTATCTCTTTATTTTGGTTTTTCATGTTGAACATTACTTTTGTTTGCTCATGTTTATATTTAAACCTACTTTGAAAACTTCTTTGTTCGGATCACTCAGCATATCTTACAAGTCTTCTACTCTTTCTGAAATGAGAATAATATCCGCAAATCTTAGGTAGTTCAAATATTTGCTATTAATCTTCAAACCTTACTCTTCCAAACGCAGCCTTCTAAAAATCTCTTCCAAGTAGACTGGATATAATTTGGGTGAAATTGTATCAACTTGCCGTACTCCTTTTTTATCTGTATATTTATGTAGTCTAAATACAGCTGTACCTTTCGCAGAAATCCTTTCTAAAACCCTTACGATCTGTTCGTTTGTACCCTGCTTGCAAAGCGAGTTTAGTGTTTTTATTTGTTCTCCCGAGTCAAAGGCCTTCTCGTAATATACAAAAGCTAAACAGAGTGGTATATTATATTCTGTCGTTTCCTCGATTAGTTGGTTCAACGCCTGCAGATGATTTTAGAGTTAAATATCCGCTCCTAAAGCCTGCCTGTTCTCTCTGTTGGTTTCAATCTAAAACTTGACTTAGTCTATTTCTAAGGATCTTGGTAAATACTTTATATACATTTGTACCCTGCTTGCGTAGCGACTTCAGTATTGCTGTTTGTTCTATCGAGTCAAAAGCCTTCTCGTAATCTACAAAAGCTAAACACAGAGGTATATTATATTTTGTCGTTTTTTCGATTAGTTGGTTTATCGCCTGCAAATGATCTAGAGTTGAATATCTGCTCCTAAAACATGCCTATTCTCTCGGTTGGTTTTCATCTAAAACTTGATTTAGTGTATTTGTAAGGATCTTGGAGAATACTTTATATTTATTTGATAGAAAGCTAATCGGTCGATAGTTACTAAGTTCCTTCTGGTCTCCTTTTTTATGAAGCAAAATCACTATATCATTGCACCACTATTCAGGAACGTTTTCTTGGCGTAGGAATTGGGTGTAAAAGTGAGCTAACTTTGTATGAACTTTTTTCCTTGTGTCTTTCATAATATCTATCGATATACCATTTTCCCTAGGTGCTTTTCCTCGTTTCATATTTTCTAGAGTAAAATCTACTTCCTTTGTCATCTCTGGTACACTACTAACGTCTACAGATAAATTGACAGACTCAACTACGGTCTTCGACGAATAAAGCTCTTGATGAAATTCTTCTACTCTTTTTACCATTCCGTCTCTTCATTTAATGATCTCTCTATTTCTATCTTTCAAAAATATTGTTTGATGTTTTCCTAAAATATGTTTGCACTCGGTCCCTTTAATACTTTTGCCTTTTTGAATAGTTTCCTCTATTTCATTCATGTTTCTCTTTACTTTTTCTGATCTCTGCCTTTTGTTGATAAGCTCATTTAGTCCTACTCTATTTCGTCTCTCCTGTTTTTAATGTACATGGTCCTTCTTTAAGTTAGGTCATTTGTACCTTTGGAGTATTTGTTTTCTCTAATAATTTTTGTATTTTCTAATTTCTCTGCCGATTCCACAATGTTATTTACTAAATTCAAATTCATATCTTCGACGGCGTACTTGTTAGTTTTTAGAGCTTCAAATCTAATTTGAATTGCTACTGAAATTTCTGTTATTCTTAACCTTTGCAAGGCTTATTTTTTTCTTCAAAGTTTGTTTATTTCTCTTGGCTCTAGAATTGAATTTAGCTGTGCAACCTACCATTCTCTGGTCACTACCTGTGTTGACTTTATTTATGACCGTATCTACTTTATTCTTTGTTGTTACATTTGGACTTCTCCATTTCCATTTACGACCTACACTTTAGAAGAAAATTATCGTTATCCTCATGTTGTAGTTCTCTACAAAACTGACTAACATCTCGCCTCTGTCATTTCTTTCACTTGCTCCAAACTTCCCAATGCGCGATTCATTCTCATCTTCTTCCCCAATTAAGCAATAAAGTCGCCTATAACCAACGTGTACTTACGTTTTTCTTGATCCAATACTTGACTTAAATCATCATAGACTCAATTTCATCGTCTGAACTCTGTAAAGTTGGTGCATAAACCTGAACCATTTTTAGAGTGTACCTTTTACACAGCCTAATCACAATCCAAGCTACCCTGTCTGACAAACTATTGAACTTGACTACGTTACCAGCAAAATCGCGGTTTATCAAGAATCCTACTCCACTAGATCTTTCTTTGTCCCTACCTCTATAGCAGAATAGTTGGTGACCATCTTATAACTGTATCAGTTTTCTTCCGCACTTCGGACTTCACTCAGTCCTACGATGTCTCACCTGATGTTGTATAGTTCTTTCATTAAACTCTGTGGCCTGTGGTCTTCCGAGAGTGTTCTTACGTTGTAAATATGGACCTTTATTTTCTTCATGGTGTTTAATGTCCAACACTTTGGATCCACTTGGTCAGTGCTTACACACATTTGGTGGCACACTGCCCGTAAACACACAAGGCAATTAGGTTGGACCTTTAGGAGACGATGATCCAACAGGAACAACCGGTTTTTCTTTTATTATTATTATTATTATTATATTATATATATATATATATATATATAATATATATATATGTATATATATACAACACTAAATGGATCCTAGTGAACGCAAAAAAATTTGTATGTATAACTTGAGTATACAAGTATAAGACAGTTGAACTTAACTTATATATTTTGTTGATAGCTCAATCGTTGTAGTCAATGGTCACTTGTTACGTGTGAGCGGTGGTTGGAGTCCTTCGCCTGAAAACGTATCAATTTCTGCATGCATGCCTCCGTTCGAGTTCCTGGACGTTGATGACTTAAAATTAATATGAACTGTGGTTGTAAATGTAAATCTGTTCACTGGGACCCATTCAGTGTTATATAAATATTTTTCCACGTCTACATACTAGCAATTGTACTATCATGGCAGAAGTGGGTTGAACGCAAAAATTTCGTTTATGTGCATGTGACTCGAGTGTACAACTATAAGAAAGTTACGCTTAGCTTATATCATCTCTTGATAGCTAAGTCGGTTTAGTCAATGGTCACTCGTTACGTGTGAGTGGTGATTGGAATCCTTCGCTTGACCACGTATAAACTTATACATGCATGCCTCCGTTCGAGTTCCTCGACGTTAATGGCTTAAAATTAAAGTGAATTCTGGTTTATATTATATATATATATATATATATATATAATATATATATATATATATATATATACGTATGTACATATTCCAACGGCATTTTTCTCTTACAAGGTAGGTAGTCAAGAACAAAGCCATAAAATTCACTCCCACCCATTACATCCCCACATACTCTACTCCCATTCAACCCCGTCCCTCACTTTTATCTTGGCTCCTCCTGGATGACGGGTCATCCCTGCACATCGCCCACTACCCTGAGTTAGATGCAATGTAGCAAGACAGCACATTCACAGTAAGGCCACTTCATTTAATCGGCGACTCCCCCTCTCCGTACCATCATGCAGAAAAAAAAGAAGGCGGGGAGAAATTTCTTCGGGCTGTGTCAAAATATCATCCACATATACTCCCTCACCCCCCATCCCCACCCATCCCCCCTCTATGCATCACAGTATCCATACACAACCATTATCCACTCACCCCTATCTTCTCTCTTCTCCCTTCTTTTCTGAACAGACATTCCCCTCTTTCCCAATGTCCCTTTTACCATATCCAACTCACCCTTGGTTGCTCCCTCATGTTCATTTCCTCCACCTCTGATTTCCACACCTCTTTTATTAATTTCTCTTCTCTAATTTTTTCATGTGTTTACACCATCCCAATACTTTTTCATCAACCCCATCTCCCAAATCCCTTTCCACCTACGCTCTCCTCCTCATCTCCCCGTTTCTCACTCTATCAAACCTTGTGACCCCTATCATATTTCTTAGGCACCTCACCTCAAAGTCCTCCTTGCTTCCTCTCTTATGTTCCATAATTCTACGCCATATAGTACTGTCGGCAAAATCATTCTTTCATATAATTTCCTCTGTGCATCCATTCCTTAATGTCTATTTCTCATTACACTTTTTAAAACCCTAAGGCTTTAACATCCTTATCTCAATCTACATTATACCTCCACCTCCATCCTTTTTTTTCCAACCACATTCACCCCTAAGTAAAACTATCCACTTCCTCCAGTGTCTCTCACATAAGACTCACTTCCTATTTGATACCACATTCTCCCCTTATACATCTCATCACCTTACTTTTACCCACGTTCATATACAACTTTCTTCTTTTGCACACCTTTCCAAACTCTGTCACTAACTTCCTTAATCCCTTTTCTAATCCTGCTACAACTGCATTGTCTTCATTATACAACAACTGGCTTATCTCCCATTTTTTAACGTTTCTGCACCATACAGTGCTGTTGGCACACTTTTTCATACAATTTCCTCTTAGCATCCACTTCCTGGTGTTTATTTCTCATTACACTTTTTAATCCCCCGAAAGCATTTACCTCCTTGTCTCAATCTACATTCTACCTCCACGTCCACTCATCCCTTACCCGCCATATTTACATCCAAATATGTAAAACTATCTACTTTTACCAGTCTCGCTTCCTTAATACAACTTTCTTCTTTCGCACATTCTCTCAAACTCTGTCGCAAACTTCCTTAATCATTCCTCCAATCCATCCACAAGCGCAGTGTCATCAGTAAACAACAACTGGGTTATCTCACACTTTTCTTCATTTTCTTTACACAGCTACAATCTCCGGCCTATAACCCTTGCGTTTACCTTTTGCACCACCCCATCCATGTATGGATTGAACAGCCAAGGCGACATAACCCATCCCTGGCGAAGTCTCACCTTTAACTCGAACCATTCACATATATACGCAGACATGACAGAATTGAATAGATACCAAGAAAAATGCATTTCTACTCTTATTTAATGCTGTTATTCAAATTTGCCTAATATGTTATATCTACCTAAATTTATATTTCAGATTACATACAAGATTAATCAAGCATACCACGAACAAAAGGAGTAGTAGAACTATCTGAATTTCAGCGAGGTTGTATTGTGGGTCAACATGAGGGTGGACTTAGTCAACGCAAAATTTCTGAAAATTTGTCAATATCCCTTTCTACTCTTAATAAAAAAAATCGTACAATTCACCAGAGAGGGCAAGAAGGGTACAGAACCTCATTCAAGTCGTTCCGGACCCTCAGAAAGAACCTTGCGTCTTGTCAAAAGAAATGTCGAAAAGGATCCACGTTGCAAGGCCTCTGACATAGCAACACAAGCTGATGTCAGCCCCACAACAGCTGCCAAGTATCTCCACAAGCTGGGATACTATGGCAGAGCTGCAAGAAGGAAACCACGCCTTCGTTCAGCCAATATCAAGCGCAGAAAGGATTAGGCTGTTGAGATGGTACAGAGACCCGTGGCCTTTTGGAGCGCTTATTTTCTTTGACGAGTCGCGATTTGCATTATTTTCTGACAATGGAAGAGCGTGGGTCTGCACACACTGTAATTAAGGGTTTGATCTCAAAAGACTGCAGCCAACAGTGAAACATGGGGGCATTTCAATAATGGTATGGGGTGCAATTGGAATGATGGTCGATCAGAGATTGTGCAGTGTCAAGGAAACATCAATTCAGGCAAATATATTTTTATATTAAAAAACTCATTCCGATATTCTCCAGTGGTAGAATGATTAAAAATGTCTTCCTATTTATGAAAGATGGAGCTCCTTGTCACACTGCTCAAGCAACACATATTTGGTTGAGCCAAAATGGGATCAGGAAACTTCCATGGCCAAGTCAGTACCCGGACATGAACCCTATTAAACACCTCTGGGGAATATTAGACCGACAACTTCTCAAAAAGTACAGGAAGTCATCTTTAAAGCCCGATCTCTTAGGATTACTAAGGGAAACATGGCAAGAAATCATCAGGATGATATTCGTGAACTAAGCACTAACATGCCTAGAAGGGTCCTTGCATTGAAAAAAACAAGGGGGATGTCAACCAAGTATTAGTTATTCACATTGTGACATTTATAATCACTTTAATTGTATCAGTTGCTTATTTAATAAATCTAACGATTTATCTTGGTGTTTATTAAATTCTGTCTGTATATATATATATATATATATATGATATGGTTTAACGTCACAAACTGCTCCCTATCAGAAGGCTAGGACGGTGCCCCTCACAGAGGGCTTTGTAGCATAGAATTTAATGAGCCATGCCCATGGTTCAACTTCGCTGGTGTGCAGGATTCAAACCACCATCCCCTCGACCTTCGCCGCAAGTAACGACGCCCTAACTCGTATATACTGCACATACACGCATACTATACATATATGTGGACATATGCATACTGTACATACGTACATAAATACATATAAAACATCCAAACGTACATACATGCGTATATTCATAAGTACATACATCCATACCTAATACAAACGTACAGATACCTATAAACCTAGATACATAATTACATACATGCATATATTCGTACATAGAGACGTTGTACATACATGCGTACGAGCTTCCACCATTATAAAGAAGCCAATTAGAATGGCATTTTTCTATAATTCAGTGAAATAAACTTAATTGATGAGCGTCCTATTTATATCTCTGAACACATAAACCATCGGGACATCATAGTCGATTAAACTTCAATAATTTACTTTCTTGAGTCATTTTTCCCATGTGAGGTAATTACATTGCCTGATATGAAACGATAACATAATCCAGTTCAAATGAACAGTGTAACAAATTCCCCCTCATTACTGTTCATTCCAACAGGAGTAATGAAGAGAAATAAATCTGCTAAAACAAATGTTCATTCAACGGTACTCATTAGGAAGTATACCTTCAGTTATTGGTAATCGTGAGGTTATTGAGGTTTCATATAGACTTCTTTTCGAATTATGGAAAGAAGGTTTGACAAATCGTTGCCATATATTTTTTTCTTCTTAAATTTAGCAATAATGAGTTTGATTACATAATAAAATGTAATATTTCTTCTCAATCTTTTAATTTTTTTTATTAGAATAGGGGAACTACACTGAATAAAGTTGTCTGGCGTAAAAATAAGATTTTTTTTTTATTAAAATTAGATAAACATGACTGGATAATGACACAAAGAAACAGACATTCATACACATACATGTGCACACACACACATATATTATATATATATATATATATATTATATATATATATATATTATATACATATATATATACAGTACTTGCATACTTACGTAGTGAAAATGAGTGAGAGAGAGAAAGAGAGAGACAGAGAGAGAATGAAAGGGAGATGCGTCTGACGAGACCGAGACAGTGACATCTGTTACTTCGAGTTTCATTGACCAGAAACTCGCAGCCCCATAACAACTGTCAACGATCCTTGGGCCCTCCCATAGATCTCTCTAGGAAGACAATTTGTACTCCTGTCTGTGTTGTTCTATGCTACTGTGTGACTTTTTAAGTGCCACTAGTTTGTCGTCATAGGCGGAGAGTGAATAGTCGCCGGCTGTCTGCTCTTCTTACAGGAAAAGGTGGAAGAAATGCAGGAGTTGACAGGGAGAGATCTTGGGTCTAGCCCTGAGACCGAACGTCAGCCCATCGTGGCTGCATCTATAGATATAGGTAAGAAAAAACATAGGATTATTCATTTATTGATAGCTCTTTAAAGCTGAACGTGTCTAAATATAGTAGAAATTGACATGGAGAGATATTGAACTCAGCTCGGAAAATAGGTGCAATTGTACATTCAAAGTAACCTATATATTGTTTTACAAGTTTGCAGAGATGAGGATTAAATTACACCGACTATATCTATACTACCCATTGAAACAAAATTTAAATTCTATATTTCATTATGATTAACGACGGCAATTCTAGTCAACCATGAGGCGTCTCCAAGCGATAGCAGGATAATGCAAAGTGAAATAATGAGATGGTGAAGACGTAAATGGGTTTTGATCAAAT
>NC_134802.1:24746698-24786698 GCF_046742065.1 Oratosquilla oratoria
GAGTCGGACGGTATTCATAGCTGTTGTCGGTAATTTTGCAGAGGATAAAAATGTAACTTCTCTTTCATCAAAATGCTTAGAAATCATACATTTAAAGAAAATAGGTCAAATAATGCAACCATATGCTATTTTTTTTTATATAATTTGTGCATTTCAGTAAAAACCGTTCTTTTTCAAGTTTGGTCGACTATGAGCGAGTCGGTCGGCAATATTGCAGAGAATAAAAACGTAACTTCTCTTTGATCAAATTGCATGAAAATCACACATTTTAAAGAAAATAGGTCAAATAATGCAACCATATGCTAATTTATATAAAGTTGTGCATTTCAGCAAAAACCGGACGGTATTCATTGCTGTTGTCGGTAATTTTGCAGAGGATAAAAATGTAACTTCTCTTTGATCAAACTACACTGAAATCACACATTTTAAAATAAATAGGTCAAATGCCACCATATGCTAATGTTTTATATATAATTGTGCATATGAGCAAAAACCGTCATTATTTGGTTGAGGTCGACAATTAGTGAGTCGGACGGTATGTGGTTGGTAATTTTGTAGAGGATTAAAACGTAACTTTTCTTTGATAAAATGACATGGAAATCACACAATTTAAAGAAAATAGGTCAAATAATGCAGCCATATGCCAATTCTTTATATAAAATTGCGCATTTCAGCAAAATCAATCCTAAACACTCATCACTCATTCTCACTAACCGTTCGTACATCCTTGTACATATATGTATCATATATATGTATATATATATACATATACATAAAGTATATATACATACTGTATATGTACATATATAATACATATATTCATTATATATTATATATAATGTATATATACATATATGGACATATATATGTATATATATGTACACATATGTATATATACATTATATATATATATATATATTGTATATATACATATATGGACATATATATGTATATATATGTACACATATGTATATATATATAGATATAATGTATATATGTCTAAATAAAAATATTCTTCTAAAAAACGCTGTGGAAGTCGGGGACAGGTGGTATTACGGTGACACTTTGTCCTAAAAATATTTTTGAAAAAGCGCTTGGGTAAGTCGGGGTCAGGTAGTATTCTCCTTCTCCTTCTTCTTCTTCTTCTTTTTCGCGCTCCTCTTCTTCCCGTTCCTCTTCTTCGCGTTCCTCCTCTTCTTCTTCTTCGCGTTCTTCTTCGTCTTCGCGTTCTTCTTCTTCTTCTTCGCGTTCTTCTTCTTCGTCTTCGCGTTCTTCTTCTTCGTCTTCTTTGCGTTCTTCTTCTTCGCGTTCTTCTTTGCGTTCTTCTTTGCGTTCTTCTTCTTCCTCGCGTTATTCGCGTTTTTATTCGCGTTCTTCTTCGCATTCTTCTACGCGTTCTTCTTCGTATTCTTCTTCTTCGCGTTCTTCAACCTCGCGTTCTTCTTCCTTGCGTTCTTCCTCGCGTTCTTCTTCGCATTATACTTCATGTTCTTCTTCGCGTTCTTCTGCGCGTTCTTCTTCGCGTTCTTCTTCGTGCTGGGGATCCCGTGTTGGGGTTCCACCCCGAGGCCGAGGCCGAAGGGGAAAACGAGGGATTAGAGCGCGGAAAGCTGCGGCCGTAGGCCGCTGTTTGCGCAGCCAAGCCCCCGGCGAAGCTGGGGAGGGCGAAGCCCGCGGCTTGTATATATATGTATATATATATATATATATATAAGACTGAAGGTGGAAGAAGCAGACGAGGAGTAATGGGAGAATTTCGCGCTTTAACGTTTCGACCCGCACGGTCTTAATCAGAAAGCTAACAACTCAAACGTAACAGGATATTTTATACATGGACGGGTCATCTCATGGGACGCTTCGGAGAGCTTGTTATTTTATTTACGTATTCTTTTATTAATATATACACACACACATATATGTATATATACATATATATATATATACATATATATATACATATACATAAATATATTTATAAATATACATATATATACATTATATTGTATACGCCTCATATACATGACGAGTAGTATCGCCCAGTCATATAACCCACTCACTCCCTCACACACTCACCAGACAATGAGGCGCCCGAGACATCCGTCCATTTCGCTGACCAATCTGCTGACTACAGCAGTTCCTGCCGCGCCACCAGGCGACATGCACACACGAACACACGCGATCACACAAATAACCACACAGTAATAAACACATTATTACGTATACTGACGAACCTCCCCTGGATATATATTATAGTCTGGCTGTCAGACTAAATTATAAAATAGTTATGTAAAATATAATAAGAAGTGACGAACTAAATCTCGCTCGCATAAACTCTTAAGTTTATACGAGCGTGGCACCTCATAAACGAGTTTCCGGCCTTCTTAAGGGAATGCACGGAGCTCGGAGAGGAGTCGGTCCGATGAGACGTACCAATACAATAATCAAGTGCAATTGTAATATAGAACTAGGAGGTGATTGACTTAGTGTAGAACCATAGAAGAAATTGTGAACCAATAAATCAAATGGATTACAGTGAATATTCTTTATGAACCGCCTTATGAAAGGGATACATCAAATGGCGACAGCGGTTTTCATTCCCACATCTCCGAAGAAGAAAAATGAATGAAATCGTCAGCCACGACTACCAGAAGAAAGAATACCAGAATTCTCGACACACACAAGTACCCAACTCCATAATCAAACGCCAACCACACCCTCCGAGAAGTCTTCAATACGGTGGTGAAATTTACATTTCAAACCACATGGTGGCAGCAAACCCTCAACACGGTAACCCCCTACCAAGAACACCAAGTTCAAACCACCCCTCCTAGAAGATATCTCAATTGCACAACCAGTACGTCATCATCACCGACTCCTGATTATCGACCCACTACTAACCAAGGTAATTACTATACCAACCTTTCACAATACTATACATTAAAAATAACAACTAATAACCAAACAAAACCAACCCCCCCTGATACTGCCTTATCTCCTTTTTTACGAGCACGTCAATGAGGCACCCCCCCCCCGCAAGCCTTACCACCCAGCAGTGATTGCACACACCCCAATCACATCGTACGTAAGGACAAACAAGTCTACGGGCCGCCACAGCCACACCTGACGGACCGGCACGCACATCGATATATATATACCTAATCTAAAGCATACCCATCAAGGTACTCTATTGTTACATATATATAATGTAAGATTCACTTTCAACCTGCATATAACCAATAACTAACGATAACTAAAATAGATTTTTTTTCCTTCTTTGATTAATAATTCAGTCTCTAGTGATTTAATAATTCAAACAAAAATATCATATTACAAAACTAAGTTACATAATTAAGTTACACAAGTTAAAAACATTTTTGCATACTTCTATCTTGTACTGTCCCAATTTATTATTTAGAATAATATATTTTAAAAATAATTCTCAATAACTAATATAATCACATAATGTTTTGCCTTTATGAAATACTTTTTTTCTTCCCAATATTTTATATGACCTTTTACATTGTATATCTTTTATATATATATATAAAAAAATTATTGCATTGTATCCATTGTATAACACTAAATATCACTAGCCCCACAATCATAACATTGTTTAGCTAGAAGAATCTAACATGTTACAAGCATTTTGTAATTTCAAATTTTAAACTTAAAATTTAGTTAAAATTATCTTTCTGCACCACAGTGCTACAACGTATCAAATAGCAATTCCATATATTTCTGTGTCTATTATATAACTAAACGAATTAGTTACATGTAATTCCATTTCATATATATGTATAAGCCTAATGTATAACCGTTGACACCCTGTCTCCTTTTTTTCTCTTAGCTAACCTTAACATACACCTTTTAAGTAATGTGTACCACATCTTTCTGACTTAACAATTCGACTTAGATTCCCCACCTATAGTTAACCACTAACATGGCGACAGGAACGAGAAGCAAATTCAAGAAAGCGATAGAAAACATCCTCTCTAAATCTCAAGAGGAAAATACACCTCAGGACTTAGATTATAAAAAATACGAACCAGACCCTCAACAAATAAATCCACAGGCTGACATTCCCACACAACCCTTAGACCATGACCACTCACATAACTCTGACAACGCCGCTCCTAAGGCAGATACTCCAATAAGTGCTCATTATTATAATGATGGCTTACACATTTATAACCAACCCTCTCAAGAAGATCCCTTCAACCCCTCTCAACCACAACAACCCATTCCTCCCACCACATCATTTGCTCAAGCTACTCCTCCTATAAACCGTCAACAGTTCAACCCCCATATCTCGACACCCCTAATTCCCCCTCCCGTGCACCCACAGTACCAACCCCTCCATCACACTCCCCATACCTACCAAAACTTCCCCTTTACTTCTCCCCATAACCCATCCAGTCAACACACCTCCACACCATACCACCAACCACCAACCACCACCTAACCCTCCTCCAAATCCACAATATTATCCTTACCAACAACCTCAACCAACAATAATTAACAATTATCAAACCATTTCCCCCCTCACAGAAATTCCAACCTTTTCCCAAGATAGTGGATTATCCATTACTGACTTTCTGACAGCATGTGATCTCTTTTTCTCCAAGAACAATCACTACTCTGACTTAGATAAAATTAATTTGTGCCGTCAGAAAATAGAGGCATCAGACATTTTCCGTTCAAAGGCACGTATGCTAGACAGTTTAGTTGCATGTGGAACCACATATCAAGATTATAAACACCACCTCCTTAATGTCTTTCAGAACAAACAACCAAACAACATTCAATTCCTTCTCACTTTCCTCAATAACACTAGAGTTCAAACACAACCGAACATTATGGATTTTGTAGCAAACAATATTAAAGAAGTTAGAGAGGACTTAGAGAACAACAGCCCTTGGCTTCACACTGACCAATACGGTAACAAGGTCATGACCTTTGAACATTTACTAACGTTCCTTGAGATAGGTTTTTATCTCTCCCAACTCCCTCCAAAGTGTTTAAAAGAAGCCTCCAAAAGGGAACGAAACACTAGAAACCCACTAGCTTATACCTATATCCTAGATATCACCAATGCTTGCAATGTATCTCTATCCACCCCCCACTATCTCCCCAGACTAAATAGCCTTCAGTCACAGCAGCCCCCTCCCACCAATCAAGGACAATCTTCTAAGTGGTGTTCCTACCATTTGTCAAACAGTCACAACACTAGAGACTGCATACAAAAACAACAAATGCAAACACAGGCACCACGCCACCCTATCCCTTGCTCAGTTCATGGAACCATTTCCCACACCGATGCCCAGTGTCGAACACAGCAACAACAATACCCGCAGGTACAACACCACCCCATCCCTTGCTCAGTTCATGGTACTACCTCCCATACGGATGCGCAATGCAAGGTGCAATATCAAACCATACAAGCTCCACCCCCCTCCAAACCTCCACTCCTACCTACACCAACACATCCAAACAAATACTGCAACCTACACAAAACAACAACTCACTCCAACGAAGAGTGTTACCAACAGAAATCACAACCACAACCTCACCAGAGAACTAACAAACCATTCACCACCCCTCGACAAACAGTTCCCTCCCACACGACACGCACAACTCAACACCGATTGGGGGAACGCGTACCAGCCTCACGCACCAAACCACCATAGGAATATCTCACACACAACACAACTACGTCACCCTAAAAGTGACTTTAGATCAACTCACAGTTGACATGATGGTTGATACAGGAACAAACCTGAACATCATCCCAAGAGCTCTCTATGAAGCATTAAATGACCCACCCCAAATTCAATTTTCCAATATGGAAGGACTCCTAATAGAAGGGAGCACCATTTCTCTACACGACACCATAGACTTAAATATAGAAGTCAACAACTTCCAAGTAGGTTTCACACCTTTCCACATAGCTGACGAATGGAGTCTCGATCAACAAGGTATAATAGGATTAAAATCATTGAGGACATGGAAAACTATTATAGACCTAGAGAAAAATAACATCTCCTCCTCAGATGTGGATGTTAAGCCAACTGTCCCTGAGACACCCGACTCAGACACACAACCTCTCTCATGTCTCCCTTCCTCAAATACTCCAATTCCAACTAACAGCTATTCCTTCCGACCACCCTTTTATGTCACCTCAAAGGCATTGATGTCTAACACAGTCATCATTCCCCCTAGACATTCCATGACTGTCCCACTATTCATACCCGGAGCAATCGGACATCAGGACGTCATAATTGACTCAGAAACGTCTAGACTTACCAACATCTCAATTGAACACTCTTGGGACATAATATCAGAAAATAAACACACCCTAGCCATGGTAACTAACCTCTCTGATCAACATCGCAAAATCAGGAAGAACACAAACATTTGTTCAGTCCATCTCCATAATTCCCCAATACAGGAACCACTCCCACAACACATCAACACGGTAAGACCACCACAACCCCTCACCCCTATCCATCCAGACCAAATCACAACATCAGCCAACAGAGATATTCTACACAAGCTAATGGCCCTCCTACAAAGGAATAGATCAGCTATCGCCTTAGAAGGTGAACCACTAGGCAAATGTGATATAATCAAACATCACATCCAAATTCCCCCTAACACCCCCGCCCCTTCCTACACTCCCGCTTACCGCATACCTCACAGTAGGAAATCCCAAGTCAATAACAGTGTACAAGAGATGATACACCAAGGCGTAATTTCCCACTCAGACAGTCCCTGGAACAGTCCCCTCTTCCTGATCCCTAAGAGAGACGGAACCTTACGCCCTGTTGTGGACTTTAGAAAGGTAAACAATGTCACTCAATCTGACCCACACCCCCTCCCCGCCATGCAAGATGTACTACAATGCATTGGCAACGGAACACAGTATTTTCCACTATTGACCTTAAGTCTGCCTTCTGGCAAGTGGAATTAACAAATGAATCGAAACCCGTAACTGCATTCTCCACTGACAAAGGACATTATCAATTTGAACGTATGCCCTTTGGCCTCAAGAATGCCCCCTCAACCCAACAAAGGTTGATGACCCGCATTTTCAGTGACATGATAGGAGTCTCATTATTCGTCTACTTAGACGACCTCATAATCTATAGTCCCACACAAACTGACCACCTTCACACACTAGAAATTGTCCTAAAAAGACTAAAAAACACAGGATTGAAAGTCCAACTAGGAAAGTGTAAATTCCTACAGACGGAACTCACCTTCCTAGGCCATAAGGTAGATAGCCAAGGCATCCATACCACCACAGATAAAATAGATACAATAAACAATTTCCCAACCCCCAGAAACGCAAATGAAACGCGAAGTTTCATAGGGCTAGCCTCATACTATAGACATTTCATCTACAATTTTGCACACATAGCTTCCCCCCTAACCAAATTCACAAGGAAAGGCGAACCATTTCAATGGTCAGAAACAGAACAACAAAGTTTCGACACACTGAAACAATCTCTGACCACAGCCCCTGTACTAGCCTTCCCTGACATGAAGAAAGAATTCTTTCTTTACACAGACGCCTCCTCTAAAGGAATAGGCGCAGTCCTACAACAGAAAGATGAAAATGGCAAAGAGCACCCCATAGCCTACGCAAGTAGAGTACTTAATAAGCCTGAAAGTAACTATTCAACTACACACAAAGAAGGCCTAGCCCTCATATGGGGTCTGAAACATTTTAAGTTTCTTATCCTAGGTTACAAGATAACAATATTCACTGATCACCAACCCCTAGTCTATCTTTTTAACTCCAAAGACTTACATGGGAGAGTTGCTAGATGGAAAGCAACTCTCCTTGATTACGATCCCAAGATCGTATACTTAGCTGGGAAAGCTAACGTAGTGGCAGACTGCTTGAGCAGACAAACTCACATCACCCCCATAACCCAAACCACATGCATACCTATGCAAGAACTCAGAGATGAAACTGAAAGAGACCCTATATGGTCTCCAATAAAACAACATCTCCTTTCACAAACCCCCTTACACTCCCGACCACCTGTCCCTATTGAGGAACTCAAACTGGTCGACGGAGTCATAAGGAGAACCACTAACACCAGAGTGGTTACTGTTATCCCCAGAGCCTTAGTCCCCAAGGTCCTACACATATTGCACGACAGTGCAATGGGAGGCCACTCAGGCAGAGATAAGACACTAAACACTGCTAGGCACTCATACTACTGGCAAAACATGAAAAGAGACATAACCACGCATATTGACTTTTGTGTCACTTGCAACCAATTCAGAGGCCCTGACCCCAAACAACTCCACATAAAAGATATCCCACTCCCTGCTGAGCCATGGGAAACACTTGGCATTGATCTACTCAAAATGCCAACCAGCCATCAAGGTTCCAATTATATACTCACAGCAGTAGAATATTTCTCTAAATACACAATCCTAATACCACTCCAAGACAAAACAGCAGAGACTGTAGCCAAAGCCCTAGTTAACAATATATTTTGTAGATACAACATACCACACACAATGTTATCTGACAATGGATCAGAATTTAAAAATGAGGTGATGCGCGAAATAGCACACCTCTACAACATTGACCAAACATTTGCCACTGCATACCACCCACAGGGAAATGGTCTGACTGAGCGAACAAATCGCAAAGTCCTAGAGGTGCTCAGACCCTTGGTCAGCGACCTCATGGACATTTGGGAAGATTGGCTACCACAGATACAAGCCAGTATCAACAGCACAGTCAATTCCGCAACAAAGAAATGTCCCCACATGAGATCATTTTTGGCCAGCCAATGCGCCTACCCTACCAAATCTTCAACCAACCAACCCCCTTATACAACCTAGACAACCTCACACACTGCATCAAAAGAGGTATGCAAACCATTTACAAACAAGTCAGGGAAAACCTCAAAGAAGCCCAAGAAAAGACAAAGACAAAACAACACAAACGGTCAACTCCACTTGACATAGCGCTTGGTGACACTGTCATGGTCAAAGACTCAACCAGGACTAACAAACTCAGACCCAAGTTCTTAGGTCCCTTCACAGTCACAAGCTCACTCCCTAACAATGTTTTTCTACTAACGGATCCTTCCGATCACACAACCGTGACCATACATGGAGAGAAGCTGAGAAAGGTCAAACTCAACCTCGACCCAATCCCACCTCCCACCAACAACCCACCTACCACGACCACACATAACTCACCCAAACGCAAGTCTCATCCCATGACTCTGCGTCAACGCAACTAAACATGCACTCTAGCTCTCGCCCCTGAAGATGCAGGACGTCATGTATCTATCAGTGGAGGTTAAAATGGCCCATTTCCAATAAGAACTCCTTTCCGCATATCTAATGAAACTTCTCCACTTCCTTCCGACCAATATAACCTTAGCGAGAGTCAGATAAACATATCCTCATTCACTGAGACATAACCTTCATCCTCCAAAATGAAATACATCATTAATTACCCACCTTAAACATCAACTATCTTTCAAAAAAATTATTCTTAGCAACATACCTATAGACCCGATCAAGAGATTCTCCCTTCGGAAATCTACCCCTACCCACCCATACCTAAGGTCCCCACTACCATCCTTCCAAGTAAAATAGACATGGTACACCTACTGAATAAATCGACTACTCTTGACATGGACTCCTTCGACCTCCATTGTTGTGGTATTAACCAAATTCTTTTGCACGAAGTAACACCTTCCAAAACCTTTCAACCCCCATTCCCGAATTACTGTAAACCTAGATTAAGTTTATTCTTGTGTCTCACCCAATATCTTAAATAACATAATAATTCTTACGAGAAACTATATACATACTGTGAAATAAAACAAGTGCTAGGTGACACACCAAACTGACCATAGAACAGTGTTAGAAAATGACACTCCCTACAGTGATAGTGATAAAACACATGAACGCCATAACATTTGGAAACTGATTTCAACAGTGATATCAAATATATATAGTGTAACCTTTCATATAATAATGGATATAACATGTAATCTGGTGAGACACAACGTTACTCTTCTGAGACACAACATCACATACCCATACCTACAGTTCAAGATGCCCCTTTGGGACCTCAGATTCACTTCAGCACCCCACCCCAATCTTCACATTTAACCAACCAGGATTTTGTGTCTCTGAAAAAAATGTTCACTGTATAACCATAGGTATAGATTTTTGTTAACCATGTAACCTTAGGTGCCGGGAGCCACCTAACCCCAGGGGGAGAGCGATATGTATACGCCTCATATACATGACGAGTAGTATCGCCCAGTCATATAACCCACTCACTCCCTCACACACTCACCAGACAATGAGGCGCCCGAGACATCCGTCCATTTCGCTGACCAATCTGCTGACTACAGCAGTTCCTGCCGCGCCACCAGGCGACATGCACACACGAACACACGCGATCACACAAATAACCACACAGTAATAAACACATTATTACGTATACTGACGAACCTCCCCTGGATATATATTATAGTCTGGCTGTCAGACTAAATTATAAAATAGTTATGTAAAATATAATAAGAAGTGACGAACTAAATCTCGCTCGCATAAACTCTTAAGTTTATACGAGCGTGGCACCTCATAAACGAGTTTCCGGCCTTAAGGGAATGCACAGAGCTCGGAGGGGAGTCGGTCCGATGATACGTACCAATACAATAATGATGTGCAATTTAATATAGAACTAGGAGGTGATTGACTTAGTGTAGAACCATAGAAGAAATTGTGAACCAATAAATCAAATGGATTACAGTGAATATTCTTTATGAACCGCCTTATGAAAGGGATACAATATATATATATATATATATATATATATACATATATATATATTTATAAATATACATATATATACATATACATATATACATTATATATATATACATTATATATATATATATACATATACATATATATATTATATATACATATACATATATATACATATACATATATATATATTATATATATACATATATATACATATATATACATATATATATACACATATACATATATATACATATATATGCATATATATATACATATATATACACATATATATACATATACACATATATATACATATATATACATATATATATACACATTATATATATGTATATATATGTATATATATATATACATTATATGTATATATATATATACATTATATATATGTATAAATATATATATATGTTGAAAATATTATGACAAAAAATATTGACGGTGAAACAAGTAGCCGAGAAATGGGAGAATTCCACGCCTTACCGTTAAGGCGTGAAATACTCCCATTACTCCTCGTCTACTTCTTTCACCTTCAGTATATATATATATATATATATATATATATATATATATATATATATATATGCACATGTACATATGTATATACATATATATGTACATGTACATGTGTATATATACATATATATGTACATGTACATGTGTATATATACATATATATGTACATGTACATATGTATATATACATACATATATGTACATATACATATATATTTATATATATACAACATATACTTACATATATATATATATAATATATATATATAATGTATATATACATATATGTAAATATTTATATATACATATGTATATGTACACATATATATATATATATATATACATATATATATATATACATATATATATATATATACTCGTATATATACTGTATATGTGTGTGTGATTCACTTTGGCCTTTGGATCACGTGTTGAACTCATGATCGACAGCTATTTCCTTCCCGGAAGAGAGCTCAGAGCTCTTATGTCCGATCTATGGGTAATGCTATGACCTTTACACGCACACACACACCCAACTCCCCTCCTACGGGAGTTGGAGTAACGATTCGAAGCGCAGCGATACTGAAATAATTTCAGCCCTGGGCAGGATTCGAACCGGGTACCGCCGATACCTCTGTATTGACAGTCTGAGACTTTACCAACCGCGCCACCGAGTCGTGTGTGTATTCATCTTGTTCTTTGGATCACGTGTTGGACTCGTGATCGACAGCTATTTCCCTCCCGCAAGAGAGCTCAGAGCTCGTATGACCGATGTATGGGTAATGCCATGACGTTGCACACACACACCCAACTCCCCGCCCACGAGAGTCGGAGCAACGACCCGAAGCGCAGCAATACCGAAATAATTTCGGCCCTGGGCAGGATTCGAACCAGGTAGGTGTGTGTGTGTGTGTGTGTGTGTGTGTGTGTGTGTGTGTGTGTGTGTGTGTGTGTGTGTGTGTTTGTACATTCTGTTGCTAGAATGGGCAAAGGCAGGAGAACAAATGGTTCTTGGGAACGTGATCGAATTATACTCTGCTCTAGTGGGTCTGAGGAATGTTGAGGCCGATTCACAGTGGATCAATTTACGTCAATTTTTGCGAGGTCGTTTGTGTAGAAATTACCTCGGTCATATTTCTTTCTTCAAATCTTCCAATGTCAGTTTTCCTTTGAGTCGTACACTAAGAAGCTGAATGATGAACTAGAAGTCAAACCTCTATGAATGTTATATGCATTGTTCTAATGTTCTTAGAAATGTCAAGGAAATTCTATGTAAAGTCTTCACCGAGCTGTTTTAAACTCACAGTCCGTGTGGAGCAGATCTCGCCTTGTGGCAACAGCTGGTGCTACCACTGTTTCCATAGAATTAGTCTAGGTTTTTCCAGACCCATTAACACAGTATAGTTTCATTTTTAATAATATCAAATGAACATGCACACAAAGCAATATATACAGTTGATTATACCCATACACATACCATGAAACTGAATAAATAAAATTTGCAAGAAAGGAGTTCATGTATATGTACTAAAAATATAGAGGATTAAAATCTACTGGCATACATTGCAGAGGATTGAACCCGTCACTGGTATAGTTAATGGTGAATTAATCTCTTTGGTGGCTTATTTTGCTGGGGATTAAACCCATTACTGGCATAATTTGAAAATTACCTTCCCTCTTTTTAAATATTTTGCCTATCCATCGTTGAAATATATATATATTTTTCTGACTGGATTCTCCTAGCGCCTACGTCTTGCAGCACACAGAGGTCTGCCTATCCCTCTGTAGTTAACATTAAATTGACAATAACCAGAGCATCTATACTTGGGGACAATGTCGAACTGAAGGTAGTTAGAGGTGGCAAAGGATAAGTTTAAGGAAAGGCGCTAGAGAAGAGGGATAGTAGACGTTCATGGTTAATGATTAGTTTCCAATCTAAAACAAGTAATGATACATGACTCTGGTCCGCAGGGACGTCACGAAAATCCCTAGAATATTGACTACATTAAACTTATGATGTCACTACCCGCAAGCGGGGCTCTCCCTTTGTAGTACGCGTGACGAAATGTATCAAATCTTTTTGTAAGTTGTGAATCAACTACTAACCTCTGACACGTGGTTCTGTTTTCTTCGTACCGTGATGTCACAATGATTCGTCGTAGTAAATGTATCAGCAACAATTAATAGAGTATTGTCTATTATCTAACCATCTACTGATGGACTGTCTCCAGTCAATTTTGAACAGTTGTAGAAATCGTTCATGTATTATTTCTGGCTATTCACATGATGGAACCTCTTCCCGACTCATTTAAGAGTTAAAAATAAACAATGTTTTATATATATTTCACTCTTTTTTCTTCTTCCTTATTTTTCTTTTTTGGTGATGGTGGAAAAGGGAAGTGGTGTCCAATGTGTGAATAGATTCACTTTGTAAAAATCAGTACCATGTTGGAAAAGTAAACTGAAATTCTGTGCAGTAGCAGCCTAATAAGAAATATCTTACGTTAGCTATGACAAAATAAACAAAGGCTACAGGAACGATTAGGTGAGGAGCTTAGGCTAGGAGGTGCCGAGCAGCTGCGGCAGAAACCGTAATCTTTGCCCTATGCAATAAAACTACTGAGGCAATTAAGAATCACTACTGAGAATCAGAGAGAAGTGCGGAATTCGAAACCACAACTCAGTAAATGGAAGGCTCCACTCTTCCAAAATCGCCACAGCGTAGTGCGAAGTTCAAGATAATTCAATACATCATTTCTTTGCACCAACGGAGCGTGATTTTTAGCCCTACTGTGCATTTCAGCCAATATATTCCTTCCCAAGACCTTGGCAGCTTGAATCCTGTTCCTGTGATATGCAAATTTCTCCCTCTCTTCCAATCTCTATCTCCCTTTACTCTCATCCACCTTATCGAAACCTGACTTTCTCTCCAGCCGAGTCGGTTTTCAATTAAACCGGCTTAACCTTCATCTTAGTTAACTCTCTCACGTTAACCCTGTTACTCAGAAACCACCTGTCATTCATGGTTACCTTTCCTTATTTGAAACTTTTTTTTTTTTTAGTTGCTCCTTCCCTTTCTTCTTCAATGTCAGGTCACTATTGGTGCGACATGACGTCACTACGGGGGGGGGGGGGGTTCTTGTGCCTGAACTCTCCCTGCTCCTTTGACTTTCTTGAAAAAATCAGATTAATTCTTAGGCCCTGACTTTTTTTTTTCTTTCTTTTTTGTTCTTTTGTATATATGCGTCAGGTTGATTGAAAAAAGTCTTTTCACTTTTTTCAATACATTTTCGTTCGTTTTATTTTGTCTTCACTTTTATGCTTTCTCCATTTTTCCTAAGACTTTTCAGTGCCTTCTCTTCATGGATATTACTCCGCTCTCCATTATAAAGTGCCTTAGTCTTAACATTAACTTCTTTTTTGGGAAATATGCTTTTCATAGCAGCTTCGGTGTATCTGGGATACATTTTAATACACTACCTTGAAGTTGCATGATCACTATTTGTCATTTCCAAAGTAGTACACCGTATTTTATATATATATTTTTTTTACCGATTTATCTATTTCCTTACCTATATATTTACTTGCTTATTTTTGTATATTTACCGTTACTTTAAGCATACGTATCACATAAATATATAAATAAACTACAAAAAAGAAATGAAATGAAACAAAATAAGAGAAAATATATGAATGAAGGAAAACAAAATAGATCAAACCAAAACAAATATCTGGAGTAACAAGCTCAGCATTCATTCTGGCCTTCTTTAACTCCTTTGCTACAAGGATGAATACGATGACCCGGTGGCAATCCGTACCAGAAGCGAAGTGCCACCCAGTATGAAAGGTCCTAATTCTCGAATCTATTTTGAATAAAAAACATTATATATAATATATATATATATATATATATATATATATACATACATACATACATACATACATACATACATACATACAAGTGGACGCCGCGAGATAGGAAGTGTGAAAGTGGGAAACCAGACAAACTGGAGAAACGAGATTGAGAGTTTTGCAGGAGTGACACGGCAAAAGTTGCCCTGATCGTGTGAACCATGGAATGCTTTGAAAGACGCCTTTGTACTGCAGTGGACTTTGGATGGCAGTATACATATACCAAGGCTTTTTCCCCCTTTCAAGGGAGGTAGCCAAAAAGGGAAAGGCATAAGAACACTCCCACCCATTTCATCTTTAAATACACTCCACACCCCTCCCACCCTCCCTCTCATCTGAGCACCTCCTGGATGACGGGTCATCCCTGCATCTGTATTATATATATATATATATATATATATATATATATATATATACACATATACATACATACATAAATATACCAAAGGTTTTCCCCCTTACATGGGGGGTACCCAAAAAAGAAAAAGGCATAGAAATCACTCCCACCCATTTCATTTCCCATATATTCCACTCCCCTCCATCCCCTCCCTCCCTCCTATCTTGGCACCTCCTGGATGACGGGTCATCCCTGCATCCCCCCCACTGCCCTGTGTCAGAAGCAATGTCGCAAGACACAGCATATCCACAGCAAGGCCGCTTCATAAAATTCGGCGACCTCCCTCTCCGTCCCCTCATGCAGAAAAGGAGAAGATGGGGAGAAATCCCTTCGGGCTGCGTCAATTTTTTTCATACATACTTCCTCACCCCCCATCCCCCACCCACTCCCCCTCATGCATCACAGCCTCATCTATACACAACCCTTCTCCATTCACCCCTATCTTCTGTCCTCTCCCGTCCTTCCTCCACAGACATTCCTCTCTTTTGTAAAGCCCCCTTCACCTCATCCATCCATCTCATCCTAGGACGTCCCCTCATATTCACTCCTTCCACCTCTGCCTTCCACACTTCTTTTACTAGTCTTTCTTCACTCATTCTTTCCATGTGTCCAAACCATCCTAATAATCTTTCATCAACCCTATCTCCCAGCTCCCTTTCCACCCCTGTTCTCCTCACCTCCTCATTTCTCACTTTATCTAGCCTAGTAACCCCTATCATACTTCTCAGACATTTAATCTCAAACACATTCAAACTCCTTCTCTCTTCCTCTCTCATGTTCCATGTTTCTGCCCCGTACATTGCTGTTGGCACACTCCATCATATAACCTCCTCTTAGCATCCATTCCAAGATGTCTATTTCTCATTACACTTTTTAATCCACCAAGGCATTTACTCGCTTCTCACAATCTACATTCTACGTCCACCCCCACTCCTCCTTTCCTGCCACACTCGCACCCAAGTATCTAAAACTATCCACTTCCTCCAGTTTCTCACCCTTAATGCTCACTTCCAGCCTACTGTCACTCTCTCCCCTTGTACATCTCATCACCTTACTTTTACCCACATTTATCTTCAGCTTCCTTCTTTCACACACCATCTCAAATTCTGTCACTAACTTTCTCAATCCTTCCTCTGATCTTGCTACAAGCGCAGTGTCGTCAGCAAACAACAGCTGGCTCACCTCCCACGTTTCTCCATTTTCTTCAATCATCTCCAACCCCCGACCCACTACCTTTGCATTCACCTCTCGCACCACCCCATCCATATAAAAATTGAACAGCCAGGGCGACATAACACATCCCTGATGAAGTCCCACCTTTACCTCAAACCATTCACTCTCTCCTTTTCTAATCCTGACACAAGCTCAACTACTCTCATAAAAACTCTTGACTGCTCTTAACAGCTTTCCTCCTATCCCATATATCCGCAGTACTTCCCACAGTGCCTTCCTGTCTACCCCGTCGTAAGCCTTTTCCAGATCGATAAAAAAAAAAAAATCCTTACCCTTTCCTATAGCTTTCTCAAATATCTGCCTTGCCACAAAAATTTGATCTACACATCCCCTACCTGTCCTAAAACCACACTGTTCCTCACCAATTACTCCCTCTGTTCCTCTCCTAATCCTCTCAATCAAGATCCTCCCATAAGCCTTCCCAACTACACTCAACAAGCTGATCCCTGTGTAACTACTACACTCACACTTGTCCCCCTTTCCTTTGTAAAGCGGAACTATACATGCACTCTTCCAGTCCTCCGGTACTGTACCCTCTCTTAAACAAACATTAAATAACCTCACCAGCCAGTCCACCATCACTGTACCTCCTTTCTTCAGACATTCTGCATGGCATCCATCCAACCCAGGTGCCTTACCTGCTCTCATCTTCTTAACGGCTGCTTTCACTTCATCCTTTCCTATTTCTCCTCCATTTTCCTCACTCATCACTCTCATTTTCTTAGCGCTTCCCACTGCAACTATCTTTCCCTCCCTATCCTCCTTTACATTTAGCAACTCCCTAAAATACTCTGCCCACCTTCCTCTCACTGCCTTCTCTTCCATTATCATCTCTCCATCTGCACCTTTTACCTTTTCTTCTCTACTTGATTTGCCTCCTTTTCCTCTTTTAATTTCCTTCCAAAACATCTTTTTATTACTTTCAAAATTTTCTGTCATACTCTTACCCCATTTCACATCTGCTCTCCTCTTTGCTTCCTTTATCTTATGATTAACTTCCTTTCTCTTTACTTTGTACCTCTCATACGATTCCCTCGTCCTAATTTGTAGCCAATCTATGAATGCCTGCTTCTTTTTTACACCCTTCTTTGCTTCCTCATCTCACCACTCACTACCCTTCCTTCTATTTCCTCCCGCCCTCCTTTTTCCACACACCATCTTTGCACCTTATGACCCCCTCCTTGAGCCATCCCCATTCCTCCTCCACTCCTAGTTCTACTCTATCCTTTACTCCCACTCCTCTCTCAACTTCTTATACTCATTCTCCTTTTTTTCCCTCATTTAAGCAGTTCACTCTAAGTACCTCCCTACCTTTTGCCCTTTTCCTCTTTCTCCATCTGTTCTCCACTCTCAATTTACCTTCCACCAGGAAATGATCTGATATTCCCCCACTCTCTCCCTTTAGAACATGTGCATCCTTAACTCTTCCTACCATACTCCTGGTCACCACTATATAGTCCATTAACGCTCTATCTGCCACCCTTCCATCCACCACCCTCTCCCATGTGTACTTATGCTTGACTTTCTTCTTAAACACTGTATTTGCTATCACCAACTCTCTTTCAAGACATCTCCACCATTATTTCTCCACTACAATTTTTACCTGGAACTCCATACTTCCTAATCACTCCGTCAATTGGTTCATTTCCTACCCTAGCATTTAAGCCTCCCAATACAACTACACTAACATTTCTCCTTAATCCCCCTATGCATTCATTTATATCTACCCAAAAAGCCTCCCTTTCCTCTACGCTCTTTTCACTACCAGGCCCATACGCACTTACAAAAACCCACATCTCCTTTCCCAGCTTCACCTTCATCCACATCAACCTTGATGACACCTTCCACTCCTCTACCCACTTACTTATCTCTTCACTTACTAGTATAGCCACCCCTTCTCTCCCTCGTCCCCTCTTCACTCCTGAGTACCTCCCAGCTACACTCCCAAACTCACAGTTGCCCTTTCCTTTCATTTTAGTTTCACTCAAAGCCAGTACATCCATCTTTCTTCTCACAAACATACTGCCTATCTCTTCCCTTTTACTCACATCTGTACCACATCCACGCACATTAAAAGACCCAAACCTTAGGGTACTGGTTGGAAAGCTCCCAGACCCTCTTATGCCTTTTCTTTCTTTTTTAGGAATATCCCATTTTGGGGCTACAGGTAGTAGGACTCCTAATCCCATCCCCCGTCCCTTTTTTGTCGCCTTTTACGACTCAAGTGGAAATACTTGGTAGCAGTATTCTTTTGCTCCCACCACAGGGTAGGTAGGCGAAAAAAAAATGAATATTCATAGAAATGGTACAGGACAGTAGCAAGGGGTTGTGGAATAGCATATCAACTGCATGCTACTCTGCCACAATAACATGCAGCCAATACCCCAGACGGGGTATTGGCTAATCAAATCAAATCAGCCATCCTGAATCCATTGCTGAACAAAGGCCTCCTTCATAGCTTTCCATAATTCACACAACGGTGCCATCATCTGCCACGTCACTCCTGCAAACTTCTCGATCTCGTCTCTCCACCTTCTGTCTGTTCTCCCTCTTCCACACTTCCTATCTCGCGGCGTCCACATATTGATAGAACTAGAACTAAATGAGCAAAAATACATGAAAAGAAATGAACAATATAGAAAAGGAAGATTGATGTATGAAAAAACAAATTTTGATGAAATAAGAGAATTCTTTCAAAATGAAAACTGGGAAAGAATACACAAAGATACAACAGTAGAAGAGAAATGGAATATTTTGACAAAAAATTATAAAAAAGGAGTGGAAAAGTATGTCCCAAGACAAAAAAAAAAAAAAAAAAGAATATGTAAAGTGCTGGTACAACAAAAGTTGTAAGGAGATAAAAGACAAGAGAGATTAAGCTTGGACCAAATCGAAGAAAGACAAAAGACCTGAAAAATGGAAAATATATACTAGTTATAGAAATCAATATGTACAAGTGTGCAGAGACGAAAAGAGAAAATATGAAAAAGATGTCATAAAAAATGTAAAGATCAACCAAAACTATTTTACAGATTTGTAAACAACAAACTGAAAAACAAACAAGAATTAGAGAAATTACGACAAGGAGGAGTTGAATACACAGAGGAAATAGAAATGGCAGAAATTATGAACAAGCATTTTAAATTGGTGTTTACAAGGGAGAACATACAACCTGGAGAGATCGAATGGGAAGAGAAAGTCCCCCCTATGAAAGAAATAGAAGTAACAAAGAATGAAATAATGAAACACTTGAGTAATCTTGATGTCAGAAAATCGCATGGACCAGATGAAATAGCAAACTGGATTTTGAAAGAATGCAGGAATGAACTGGCAGACAAAATACAAAGCATAATAAATAGTTCCTTGAAAGAAGGAAAAGTTCCAAAAGATTGGAAAAGAGCAAATATAGTACCTATATACAAAGGAAATAAAGAAGACCCTACAAACTATAGACCAGTCTCTCTAACAAGTACAATAGTAAAAATCTGTGAAAGAATTATCAAAAGTAGATGGGTAAAGTATTTAGAAAAAAAAAAAACGTACTAAATCCAAGGCAATTTGGATTCAGACAAGGACGATCATGCGTCACCAATTTAATATGTTTCTATTCAAGGCTAATAGATATAACACAAGAAAGAGATGGATGGGCTGATTGTGCATTTCTAGACCTAAAAAAAGCTTGACAAAGTACCACATAAGAAGTTACTTAAGAAATTAGAAACTGAAGAAGGAATACAGGGAAAACTGCTTAAATGGATAGAAGACTTTTTGCAAGAAAGAAAAATGAGACTAGTGATAAGAGACAAACACTAACTGGGATGAAGTAATAAGCAGTGTTCCCCAAGGAACAGTTTTGGCCCCAATAATGTTTGCTATATATATATTAATGATATGGATAAAGAAATTGAAAGTTACATGAGCTTCTTTGCAGATGACGCAAAACTGTTAAAAAAAAAGTGAACACGGAAGAAGATTGTGAGTCACTACAGAGTGCTCTAAATAAAGAATGGAAATGTAGTAGGAAGTGGGAGATGGAGTTCAATACCAAAAAGTGTAGTATAATGGAATTTGGAAAAAGCAAAAAAAGAATAGAAGGATCATATGAATTGGGAGAAGAAGGAATAAAAAAAAGTAGAAAATGAGAAGGACCTGGGAGTCATTATTATGAATGATATGTCACCTGAGAAGCATATAAACAAGATTTTTGGAGAAACTTATAATTTAATGAGAACAATCAAAGTGGCATTTACATACCTGGATGAAGAAATGGTGAAGAAAATATTAATCACTTTGATAAGACCAAGATTGGAATATGCAGCAACGATGTGGTCACCAAATACAAAAAAAATGTATAACAAAACTTGAAAGAATACAAAGAGCAATTACAAAATTGGCACCAACATTCTCAAAACTATCATATGAAGAGAGACTAGCAAAACTTGAGCTACAGACATTAGCGCAAAGAAGAGGGAGAGGAGATTTGATAACTATTTACAGAATTATGAAAGGCATAGAAATTATTGATAGAGAGGATCTAATAAAATGGGATGAAAGAAATACAAGAGGACACGGAAAGAAAATCAAGAAAGACAGCTATAGAAGAGATCTGAAAAAGAATAGCTTTCCTCACAGAGTAATAGACATTTGGAACAAGTTAGATGAGAAAGTAGTGTGTGCAAAAACAATACATGAATTTAAAAATAGTTTAGATAAAATGAGCTAGATGTGGAGGAGGAATGGGGATGGTTCAAGGAGGGAGTCACAAAGTGTGCAAGGATGGTGTGTGGAACAAGAAGGACAGGAGAAAATAGAAGGAAGGGTAGTGAATGGTGGGATGAGGAAACAAAGAAGGTTGTAGAAGAGAAGAAGCGAGCTTTCACAGATTGGTTACAAAATAGGACGAGGGAGTCATATGAGAGGTACAAAGAAAAGAAAAGAGAAGTAAAGCAAAAGGTAAAGGAGGCAAAGAGGAGAGCAGATACGAAGTGGGGTAAGAGTATGACGGAAATTTTTGAAAATAATAAAAAGATGTTTTAGAAAGAAATTAAGAGAGGAAGAGGAGGCGAATCAAGTAGAGAAGGAAAGGTCAAAGGTGCAGATGGAGAGATGATAATGGAAGAGAAGGCAGTAAGGAGAAGATGGGCAGAATATTCTAGGGAGTTGCTAAATGTGAAGGAGGATAGGGAGTGAAAGATAGTTGCAGTGGGAAATGCTAAGAAAATGAGTGATGAGTGACGCAAATGGAGGAGAATTAAGGAAGGATAAAGTGAAGGCAGTTGTTAAGATGATAGAAGCAGGTAAGGCCATGCAGAATGTATAAAAAAAGGAGGTACAGTGATGGTGGACAGGCTGGCGAGGTTATTTAACGTTTGCTGGAGAGAGGGTAGAGTCCCGGAGGACTGGAGGAGTGCCTGTACAGTTCCACTTTACAAGGGAAAAGGGGACAAGTGTGAATGTAGTAGTTTCAGAAGGATTAGCTTGTTAAGTGTAGTTGGGAAGGCTTATGGGAGGATCTTGATTGAGAGAATTAGGAGAGGAACAGAGGGAGTAATTGGTGAGGAACAGTGTGGATTTAGGATGGGTAGAGGTTGTGTAGATCAGATCTTTGTGGTAAGGCAAATATTTGAGAAACCTATAGGAAAGGGGAAGGATGTTTTTTTGGGGCTTTTATGTATCTGGAAAAGGCTTACGATAGGGTAGACAGAAAGGCACTGTGGGAGGTTATGCAGATATATGGGATAAAAGGAAAGCTTCTAGGAGCTGTCAAGAGTTTTTATGAGAGTAGTAGAGCTTGTGTCAGGATTAGAAATGGAGAGAGTGAGTGGTCCGAGGTAAAGGTGGGACTTCGTCAAGGATACGTTATGTCGTCCTGGCTGTTCAACTTATACATGGATGGGGTAGTGCGAGAGGTAAATGCAAGGGTAGTGGGTCAGGGATTGGAGATGATTAAAGAAAATGGAGAAAAGTGGGAGGTGAGCCAGCTGTTGTTTGCTGACGACACTGCGCTTGTGGCATGATCGGAGGAGGGACTGAGAAAGTTGGTGACAGAGCTTGGGAGAGTATGTGATAGAAGAAGGCTAAAGATAAATGTGGGTAAAAGTAAGGTGATGAGATGTACAAGGGGTGAAAGTGACAGTAGGCTGGAAGAAAGCATTAATGGAGAGCGACTGGAGGAAGTGGATAGTTTTAGATATTTGGGTGCAAATGTGGCAGGAAAAGGTGGAGTGAAGGTGGAGGTAGAATGTAGATTGAGAGAAGCGAGTAAATGCCTTGGTGGATTGAAGAGTGTAATGAGGAATAGACATTTGGGAATGGATGTTAAGAGGAGACTGTATGAAGGAGTGATTGTGCCAACAGCACTGTATGGGGCAGAAACATGGAACATGCGAGAGGAAGAGAGAAGGAGTTTGAATGTGTTTGAGATGAGGTGTCTGAGAAGTATGATGAGGTTACTAGGCTAGATAGAGTGAGAAATGAGGAGTCGAGGAGAAGAATGGGGGTGGAAAGGGAGTTGGGAGATAAGGTTGATGAAAGAATATTCGGATGGTTTGGACACATGGAAAGAATGAGTGAAGAAAGACTAGTAAAAGAGGTATGGAAGGCAGATGTGGAGGGAGTGAACATGAGGGGACGTCCTAGGATGAGGTGGATGGATGGGGTGAAGGGGGCTTTGGGGAAGAGGGGAATGTCTGTTGAGGAAGGACGGGAGAGGAAAGAAGACAGGGGTGAATAGAATGGTTGTATATGGAAGATGTTGTGATGCACGAGGTGGAATGGGCGGCGGAATGGGGGGTGAGGTAGTATGTGTGAGCAAAATTTGACGCCGCCCGAAGGGATTTCTCCCCGTCTTCTCCTTTTATGCATGGGGGGACGGAGAGGGGGGTCGCCGATTTAATGAAGCGGCCTTGCTGTGGATGTGCTGTGTCTTGTGACACTGCTTCTGACCCAGGGCAGTGGACAAGGTGCAGGGATGACCCGTCATCCAGGAGGTGCTAAGATAAGAGGGGGGTGGAGGGGTGTGGAGTGTATTCAGGGATGGAATGGGTGGGAATGATTTTATGCCTTTTCCTTTTTGGCTACCTCCCTTGTAAGAGTGAAAATGTCTTGGTATATGTATGTAATTTCTTATGTGGCACCTTATCAAAAGCTTTTTTCAGGTCTAGAAATGCACAATTAGTCTTTCCATCTCTTTCCTCTATTACATCTATTAGCCTTGAATAGAAATACATTAAGTTTGTGACGCATGATCGTCCTTGTCTAAATCCAAATTGCCTTGGATTGAGTACGTTGTTGTTGTTGTTGTTTTTCCAAATGCCTTACCCACCTAATTTTGATAATTCTTTCACAAATTTTAGCTACTATCGTACTTGTAAGAGAGACCGGTCTATAGTTAGTAGGGTCTTCCTTGTTTCCCCCCCTTATTTATTGGTACTATATTTGCTCTTTTCCAATGTTCTGGAACTTTTACTTCTTTCAATGAACAGTTTGTTAGACTATGTATTTTGTTTGTTAGTTCATGCCTGCATTTTCACAAAATCCAGTTTGTCATTTCATCTGGTCCATGCGATTTTTTGACATCGTGATTACTCAAGTGATTCATTATTTCCTTCCTTGTTACTTCTCTTTCCTAAGGGGGACTTTTTCCTTACATTCGACAACACTAAGTTGTATGTTCTCTCTCGTAAACACCGATTTAGAATGTTTGTTCATAATTTCTGTCATTTCTACTTCCTCTGTATATTCAACTCCTCCTTGCCATAGTTTCTCTAATTCTTGTTTGTTTTTCAGTTTGTTGTTTACAAATCTGTAAAATAGTTTTGGTTCATCTTTACATTTTTCTATGACATCTTTTTCCTATTTTCTCTTTTCTTCTCTGCACACTTGTACATATTGATTTCTATAACTAGTATATATTTTCTATTTTTCAGGACTTTTGTCTTTTTCAATTCTATCCAAGCTTTATCCCTTTTGTCTTTTAACACCTACATTTTTTGTTGTACCAACACTTTACATATCCTTTTTCTTGCTTTTGTCTTGGAACATACTTTTCTACTCCTTTCTTTATAATTTTGTCAAAATATTCCATTTCTCTTTTACATTTGTTTCCTCCTTGTGTATCCTCTCCCAGTCTGCTTTTTGAAAGCACTCTCATACTTTATATAAAAAAAATCTATACATCAATCTTCCCTTTCTATACTGTTCGTTTTTTTTTCGTGTATTTCCCTCATTCAGTTCCAGTTCAACCAATATGTGGTAATTTTTACTTATTGATGCCTTATATTCAATCTTGTCCACTATTTCATGTTCTTATGTTATTATTAGGTCCAGTTTCGATGGGTCTTCCTCATTTCTATACCTAGTATTCTATTGTATCTATTGCGTCATTGTATGTTCTATAATCATATCAAGTAGTACATATCCCCATAGGTCGTCTCCACCCTTCACTATCATCTCTTCCCAACAGATTTCTTTACAATTAAAGTCACCCATTATAACTATTCTCCCTCTATTTTCCATTATCTTGTTTAGTTTAGTGTTATCCTTGTGTCTAAAATTTTTGTATTTTTTCTCTTTCCATGAAGCCGTTTTAGGAGGCACATAATTTACCACAAACTTCCTACTCTTCCCATCTCTGTCCTCCACTTCCATCATAATAATCTCTACTCTATTCTTTCCATATGTGGCATTCCTCACATTTATGTCCTTCTTAGTCAGGAACATAACTCCACCCCCTTGTTTTACCTTTCTGTTTCTGATCCAATAATTATATGCACCATGCCCTACACTGTTGGGTGGTAGTGGACCTTTCAATTTTGTCTCTACAGTTCCCATTATATCCGGTTCATTTTCCTTTAGGTAATCATTCAGTTCACTCAAGCATGTTATTAAGCCATCTATATTTGTGTAAGACACTTTAAATTTTCTGCTACTTCCATCGTGTTTTCTGTTTCCCTTCCATTTTTCTCTGATATGAACCATTTCCTCACTTTCATATCCACTACTCTCCAATAGAATTTCTCTTTGACTTCTGTTTTCGTTTATTACCTTAGCTTCTAGTCTTTTTGTTTTCTCATCCTCTCTTTCCTCTTTATTCATCTCTCTTTTTATCCATACTTGTATATGTAGATCACTTTTTGCTAGTTTCCTTGTTTTTGCTAAGATATTTTCTGCTGTCGTTTGACCTGAATTTGATCTTAATTCGTCTGGTCTTATCTGTATTGTATTTCCGTAGTCTATGTATTTCTTTCCCTGTTTCTTGTTCATCTTCTTGAACTACTTCTAACATCTTGTTTACTTTTCCTTCTCTTTTGCTCTTGTAGTCTTATTTGTAATGTAATTATATTTCTTTTTATCCGCTAAGTCTCTTACTATATTCTCCTTCTCATCATTTTAATAACTGTGTCCTTAGTTTATTCTTTCATCTGTTGGTTTACTATATCTCTAAATTCAATTTTGTTTTTCTCTTGGACTTTTCTCCCATCCTGTACTTCTTTTACTATTGACTCTTTATTCTCTTTATTATCATTCTTTAATTCCCCATTCTCATCCTTTACTTTTGTTAACTGTCTTTTTAATTCTTCTATTTCTTTATTTAGGTTTTGGTTCTCCTTTAGTTCTTCCAATTTATTAACTCTTTGTGTAAGCCGTGTAAGTTGACTGAACCTAACCTCCCACTGTTTGTTCATGTTCTCTAGTTTTTCCTCTAGACTTGCTAATCGGGGAAGGTTGTCATCTCTCATCTCATTAAATCCATGGAAATAATTATCTTCACCTTCCATTGCACTGCTCTTATCTATATTTCTAATTTTTACTGTCATCGACTTCACCTCTATTGTCTATGCACCTCATTCCCTTTCATTTTCCTCTATAATCCCTCTCTTTCTCCTTTTTCTTCACCTTCCCACTACACCACGAGCTTTCCCCTTCCCTACTAATACAACAATGGTACTCCCTCGTCCTTGAGATCCACGAAATTTGAAGTTTTCCAAACTTCGCTGTCACTTCGACTGTCGCGCGCGCGCGCGCGTGTGTATGTTAGGTTATCTGAGATAGGTTTAAGTTTTTCTTACAATGAAAATTGGTAAAATAAGTTCAAAGAAACCATCTCTAGTCAATTTGTAGAGAGAGTAAGGTCGAATATCGTATGCTAACCCTTGACCAAATGATCCCTCTGGTACAATTCCTATATAAGTTTTAAATACTTCCGAGTTATTTCATTCACCTGAGGGATATAATGATATCACAGACAGCTCACCGATGCTTCCATCCTTATTCAGCCTATATTTGTTTCAAGGAAGAAAGTTAAGATAAACTAGGTCAAGCCCCGAAAGTTAGAAATACGTTTAATTGATTTTTATTGAGAAAATAACCAAGAATTAACTCTTGGCCTTTGAATTGTGTAAGATGATAGACAAACAATACTTATTGAATATATTTTTCCATTCCACTGATTTTTTCATCTAAACCTGTATTCATCTATTCTTTACCAATGGATCCAGTTATCTTTTATTCATCTTTTCATCTATAAAAAAAATCAATAAACTCTAATCAATATATAAACAACTATATATTTCAAGTGTCACATGTTATGTTGTTTAGTAAAAAATATAAAGTGGTTCTGTACTTATATCCAAAACTGTGCGTAAGTCAATAATGAAATAGTACAATAATATAAGATAGATAGTAGAATGATAATGAAAACATTCCTCTGCATGTACATTAAATAAAAAGTTAAACGTGGGGGAACTCATTGAAATATGATCAAATATCTTCAACCCTCATCCTTCCACTATGCTCAAGAAATTTTTTTCTCCAAATTTTAAAGTTTTATTGGTGTTTTATGAGGCAGAAACTCCTCTCATATTTCTTAGTGATTTTTCTTTTGGATTTTTTTCTTCTTTTTTATATAGTTTCGCATCTTATTGATGTCATATGAGGTAGAAGTTTCTCTTGAATTTCTCAAAGAATTTTTATTTATTTATTTATTTTTTTGCTCCCTCTGAACCCTCCCTAACATTACTGAGTAGATCAAGTCTGTGTAAGGTCTCCTTCCTCCTGAATAAAGCCGCATGGCATTAAATAATGATCATAAAGACAAAGTTAATTAACTAATTGATGTAGGTTCAACTTTAGATTATAAAAATCACTCAATTTAGCCAGAAAATACTTTACTGAGGTCACCTGAATATAGGGAATTAAACATAGAAGTTCTAAGATTCTTACCCTCTCTAATCCTTTTAACTAAAACTAGCTCTAACACATTTCTAAATAATTCCAACCTTTCTCTATCCTTCCTTTCCCTCCCCACATAACAAAGCCACCACCAGAAAGATATGTAAAGGGTAATAAAAACCAAACATGAGGAAATAGAAATTAGTAAACAATAATAAGTTAATTCGAATAAAGTAAAATACCTGAAAAAGATGATAGAAAACTATGAAACGTATATTGTATAAATTGTGTACTGAATCTGTAATTACTACTAAACTGTATTTGCTTGATTTATTATCAATTATCGTAATGGGTCTTTATCGTATGCGGTAATAGAGAATACGTTATCGTTATCATCGTTAAGATAAATATGCTAATGTAAATCATATTCTTCACATTAGTTAATTGCCGGGTTACATAAACCAATGCTCCACTCGCCTTATCTTTCTTCTATAAATATCGATATCTATGTCTATATCTGTATTTGTTGTCCTACCTAGATGCTTATTTACTTATATGTTTCCACGTATTCTTATATCATTTCAGGTCATGAAGAGGTGGGGCCGTGTTATGGATGCTCTGTCCTGCTGCATTACTTCTAACTCAGGCAGTGTTATTCTATGTAATGAAACGCTAGAGGTGAACCAGCTTCGGTTGTCATGCCCTGCTGTGGAGGTGCTGTATCTTGCTGCGTTGCTACTGATCCGAGCAGCGTGGCAGGAGACAAGGTTAAGCCTTCATCCACAAGGAGCTAAGATATAAGGGGCAGACAAATGTTAATTCAGGAGTGAGGCAAGGATGCCTCCTCGCCCCAATACTTTTCAACACTTCCATGAACTAGGTATTGGACAGAGTTGTCGATCAATGTCTTTGACCTTGTGTTTGCCTATGAAGCTTCCCTTCTTGCGAAGTCGTTGGAGGTCTTGGTTGCAGCCCTCGAGTCACTGCACAGAGGGACAAGACCATTTGGACTTAGCCTGCACTAAGACCAAGGTCCAGGAGTTTGGGGAGCTTATTGGATGACTGTTCAGTCTGTTCATATATGTAGCGAGGACGCTGAAGTCTTAGAAAGCTTTATATAACTTGTTGGTGTAGTGAATAACAGTAATGGGTCATGTTAGGAAGTATTTCGAAGGATTTGCATTGCCCATGGTGTTACTGACTCTCCCAACCAGATTATATGGCGTCGTCATTATATATACAAGAGGACTAAGATTTGAATTTTCAGGTCACTTGTATTCCCTGTCTTGCTATACGACTGTGAGACATGGACATTGAATGCTGATTTGAAGAGGCGTATTGATGTCTTTTGTTCTTTGTGCCTTCGGAGAATCATGGGGGTATTGCTGGAATGGCTTCGCATTAAAGCAGAGACTGTGCTGTGGGAGCCTAGGCCAGTTGCCAGTATGATTCGCGAACGTTAACGCCGGCTATATGGGCATGTGATAAGTTTCCCTGATGTTGATCCTTCTCACATGAGCGCCTCCACAAGAGACAACCATCAATGAAGGACACGAAGGGGATGCCCACTTAATTCTTGCCTGGGGCAATTGGTCGAACCGGTTTAAAGTTGTTTGGAGTGGGAAGGGTGAATGCATGGAAGCTTGCTCGGAGGGACCGTGGTGACTGGCGCCGGTGTATGAGTGAAGCAATGAGCTTCCTACCTTATGCCCCCTTTTGATGATGAAAGGGTTGTGGGGTGGGAGAAGAGTGGATGTATGTCTTAGCTGGGCCACCATATTTATAAGGGGAAAAAGACCTCATTCCCTTAACCTCACTTCCCTCACCTTCTCTATCCTTCCCCTTCCCTCCCCCCTCGCTTCCATCAACCTCCCCCCCCCCAAAAAAAAAAAAAATCCTTAATACATATCACGCTCAGACTGCATTGGGCCCCTTTCTAGCCTGAGTATTTGTGGCCCACTCAGGAAGGGCCCCTCTTAGGCCAGGGGGCCTGAGGGACACTCAGAGTGACAAAACTCTTAATCCTTTGCCGTGGGGGGGGGGGGGGTTACTTAAATAGCTGAATGAAATCATTTGGTGACAATTTAAGGGAGCTGAAAGAAGTTGTAACAGCGCTTGTCTTTACATTGGTTTAATCTTCGTTCTTCTCCTCCTCCATTTCTTTATCGTGTATTCATCTTAATTCATTTTTTCATATATTCTTAGCCATTTGTTTATTCTGATATAAAAAACTCTATTTGTTTATCAATTCATTCACCTATTTATTTATCTTAGTACATTCATTTATTACTATATTCATTTATTTATTATGCATCTATTTATTCAATGATCTCCATTTATCTATTTGTTTATCTATTCGTATATCTAGCCATTCGTCTACTCGTTTGTTGTCTATTTATCTATTTTTATTTATGTACTTATTCTGTTATTTATCTATTTATCTATATATTGTTTTGGTAGCTTTTATCACTACTTTAGAGAAAAAAAAAAGAGACTAGGAGGTAGGACGGGAATTCCTGTAATGGAAACACATTAGGCAACAGATGGAGGCGAACGGGTCACTGTGGAGGGAGGGAGTTAGGAAGTGAGTATAGAGGTGAACAGGTCTTTGAGGAGGGAACTGAGGACAGGAGGTGAAGGGATGGTGTATGGAGGGTAATGTGTCAGTATGGAGGGAGATGACGGGAGGAAGTGGAGGAAGGAAATATAAAATGGAAGGAGCTGGTTTGGAGGGAACCGAGTGTGAAGGGTGGAGGGAAGAGGGAGGACGGAAGTGAGGTGGTCAGTGTGTAAAAAGTTGAAGAATGGAGGGAAAATAGTCGTTACAGATGGTGATGACAAAAGGTGCAGAGAGGAAAAAACTCAAATAAACAAACAATAGATAAATTAGAGTTAAAAACAAACAAGATAAACAACAGGAAACAAAACAAATAAGATATAGCAGGTAGAATAAATAAACGATGAAATAGATTGATAAACAAATAATTAATTATATACATAAAAATAATAAGACAGTATTGAATAAGTAAATCAAGCAAACGTCTCGTGTAAGAGTAAGTGGAGCGTAACTGAGAACGTCAATACCAGATGTTTTCATTCAGCTCAAAAAAGGACCTTTGACAGATAGGTCGAGTCTCGTCTTTCCGTTGCCCCAGGTCTCTCTTGCAAGAGACCCAAGGCCCTCAGGTAACCGACAATGACCACCAGACGGAGCCAAAGTTCAGCCAAGGAAGAAATATTGCGTTGTCATTTAGGATAGTGTAAGATGAGGTTCTTGGTGTCTTGTATGTGACGTATACATCATATCAACACTAAACTGTTTTAGATATCGGAAAGGCTAGTTTTTGAAGCTGGAAAGTCTTCTAAACTCATTTAGCGCTGGATCCTGCCTTGTGCTTAATGAAATAATTTTGTGTTAACCAGATCAAAATGTGAGGTTTGTCATTGTACCCAGTCGAGATCGCGCTGGAATTCGACCGCGCCTCTTCGAAGTTTTCGAGAGGAATTTCATTTCGAAAAATAATTTCCCACCCCCAGAGAGAGTGGAGGAAGCAAATATCTCTTAAACATTTCAGTTTCCTGTCGATCTCAAAGGGAGGAAATTAGATTTAGCAATATGGCAATGGGTCCTTCAAATAAACCCTACACACCTCCACTTCCCGCCTCCCCCCTCTCTCCCACCTCGTCCTCTGACCCTCCAGGGACCAAACCATCTTCTGGTTTCTTATTTTAGATGATGATGTTGCAAAAGGTGCAAAAATGGGTGGTGACCAAAGACTACTCATTACTAATACTTCAGTGGAAGTAATATTTTGATGTATTCTGTTGACGTATTACTTTGAAATATTATTTTGAAATATTGCTTTAATGTATTATTTTGAAGTATTGCTTTAAAGTGCTACTTTGAAGTGTTATTTTGAGGTACTACCTCTAAGTATTAATCTGGGAGGTGACCAAAAAATTACTCATTGATGATACATCAACGGATAAAGTGTTACTTTATTACTTTGAAGATTACTTTAAAATATTTCTTTGAAGTATTACTTTAAATTATTTCTTTGAAGTATTATCTTGAAGTGTTACGACTAGTAGGTGAAGATAGCTTTTATATACATATTCTGCCTGTCGCCAAGTCCCTTTTATTATGCCAAAGGATAAAGTCGTACTTCTATCAGTAGAATAAGGAATTTTATTAATTTTTTTCTACCTGCCGCCATGCGGTTTGGCTCAGGATGGTGGAATACTCCAGTTACTACAGTGATGTTCTCTAACGAGCAGAGTTGAAGATGACGATGAGGAGGATGACAATGAATATGACGACGACGACGATGGAGATGACAATGACGATGACTTTGACAATGGCAATGACGATGATAACGACAACAACAACGACAGCGACAACCCCACAGGACCCCCTACCGACTTAAGCAACAACACCACGACCAATACCAACAGTGAAAACGATGATAATTTCGCCGAAGTCACCATACATAAGCCAGAGGACATACATGAGTATGGGAAAAATGACGAGGCATTTCGTAGGAAGTCGATTTTCATAAGTTTAACGACACAGAACAGAAGTGGGCAGGAATTGGGTTCCGATTGTAATGTTGGAAGGATTACATGAACCATAAAACCCTAGTAATTAAGGCTGAGGCGGACAGAAACTCAAACAAAGGATCAGAAACTTTATACATAAATATAACAGATTTGGAGAGAACGAACGTGAGAATGGAGAAGCAGCAAATAAAAGAAGAGGAGACGGTTTTCAGCAATCTTACACGAATAAAATCTTCCGGACTTTACCGTCACGAAACTTAATGTGTGCCATAATTTGTGTGTACATACATATTATATATATATATATATATATATATATATATATATATATATAATTTGTATGTATGTATATATATATGCAAGTAAGAACGTATAAAATAGGAATATTGAAGGGAAGCAAGAATTCGCAAAATATGAAGTCTTGCTAAGGTAAAGTAAGAGAAGTTATTAATAATTGAATAAATAAACGAACGAATAAATAAATGAATAAATAAAAAAAATGGAAGGTAGAATATGAGACCAAGGAAAGTAGAAATAAGTAAAGCAAGCATAATTCAAAGTAAAACTCAAGGGAATAACGATAATGGAATATCAGAAACGAATAGATAATTGAATAAACAAGTGAATAAAGACATTAACAAATAATACTATGTGTAGTATGTACTAGAAATAATAATAATAATAAAAACGTATAACCGCTATAAGCAAAAATAAGCTAAAGAAATAATCGAAAAAATCTAGATTTCAATCATTGATGAAATGATGGGAATCATATAATTTATATAGAAACATATATATAGATAAAACGCGAAAGTAAGATCCATAAAATATAAATTAAAATAGGAGAAGAGAAGGGAAGAGAAGAAAAAGAGAAGAAGACGAAATCGGATCAAGGTTTTGCCGGACTTTGTCCTCGCACTGTGCTCTCTGTGTAACAAAGACCGCAGAGCAGCCGAAGAGGGACACCGCGCGAGGCTAACAAATCAAGAGGGGAAGGAAGGAAGGAAAGAAACTTTAGAGGCGCGGAAGCATTAGGATTATTTCAATTTTACTTTCGCGCTCTCACTGTGCCACTCTACACCCCGTGCCACTGGCACGTTCATAGTGCGTCTGTCACTGTCATGCCAGTCTGGTACAGTATTACTATAGTAGTTATGTCAAGGGCACTATAGTAATTTGAACATGATGCTGTTCAGTCACTATGACAATCTGGCACTTTATCACTATGGCTAACAACCAAGCACTCAAACAGGCACTCTCCTCCTCTCACCACATCTCATTCTCACTCTTTCGCTCTCTAAACCTCTCACTCTCTCGCTCTCTTAATCCTCTCGCTCTCTTAATCCTCTCGCTCTCTTAATCCTCTCGCTCTCTCGTCCTCTCGCTCTCTCGTCCTCTCGCTCTCTCGTCCTCTCTCTCTCTCATCCTCTCTCTCTCTCTCATCCTCTCTCTCTCTCTCATCCTCTCTCTCTCTCATCCTCTCTCTCTCTCATCCTCTCTCTCTCTCATCCTCTCTCTCTCTCATCCTCTCTCTCTCTCATCCTCTCTCTCTCTCATCCTCTCTCTCTCTCATCCTCTCTCTCTCTCATCCTCTCTCTCTCTCATCCTCTCTCTCTCTCATCCTCTCTCTCTCTCATCCTCTCTCTCTCTCATCCTCTCTCTCTCTCATCCTCTCTCTCTCTCATCCTCTCTCTCTCTCATCCTCTCTCTCTCTCATCCTCTCTCTCTCTCATTCTCTCTCTCATCCTCTCTCTCTCTCATCCTCTCTCTCTCTCATCCTCTCTCTCTCTCATCCTCTCTCTCTCTCATCCTCTCTCTCTCTCATCCTCTCTCTCTCTCATCCTCTCTCTCTCTCATCCTCTCTCTCTCTCATCCTCTCTCTCTCTCATCCTCTCTCTCTCTCATCCTCTCTCTCTCTCATCCTCTCTCTCTCTCATCCTCTCTCTCTCTCATCCTCTCTCTCTCTCATCCTCTCTCTCTCTCATCCTCTCTCTCTCTCATCCTCTCTCTCTCTCATCCTCTCTCTCTCATCCTCTCTCTCTCTCATCCTCTCTCTCTCTCATCCTCTCTCTCTCTCATCCTCTCTCTCTCTCATCCTCTCTCTCTCTCATCCTCTCTCTCTCTCATCCTCTCTCTCTCTCATCCTCTCTCTCTCTCATCCTCTCTCTCTCTCATCCTCTCTCTCTCTCATCCTCTCTCTCTCTCATCCTCTCTCTCTCTCATCCTCTTTCTCTCTCATCCTCTCTCTCTCACCCTCTCGCTCTCTCATCCTCTTGCTCTTTCACCCTCTTCATTCTTTCACTCTCTATCACACGCACACACACACACACACACACACACACACACACACACACACACACACACACACACTCTTTTCTCCCTTGTTCCTCTCTTCCACTTTCTTTCTCTTGCCATCTCGGAAACACACAGTAATGAAACGTGGCCGCCTAAGTCTTCGTAGGGAAGGGAACAAAAACAAACAAGACAAGGTCGCATGTACCGGATAAGAACAATGACATTAACAAAAACATTAAGTTCGAAAGAGGAGCCGAAGAGTGGTACAGTGTCCAGAATCCTTTTGGAGATGGAGAGAGAGGAAGAGGGGTTGGCAAGTCTGACTTTTAATATGTTAATGAGACAAGGACAGAACAAGGACAGAGTAACGAAGAGTTGGTCAAAACTGCTGTTAATAACGGGAGTGTGCACAACGAGTGAAGTTTCTTCTTCAAAGGGCAAAGCAGGAGGACTAATTGAATGCGAGGACGGGTTTCTAAACACAGGCGGGGAATATGGGTCACGGAAAAAAAGTAAAAAATTAAAATATAAGGGAAATAAGGACAGGAGAAGTAGTGAAGATATATAAAGTGAATATAGCTGAGTAAGAGAATGAAAGGAGGACTCGATGGAGAAACAAGAGTGAGGTAGTGGAACTCTCTTCCTCCTGGGCATTTCTAAAAAGAAAATTTCTTAAAGAGACTTTCACTTTACGGTCACGTAAAACTCTGTTCAGGATTTAGTTTTGTTTTCCATTTTTCATTCTAGTACAGTTCTCTACATCAAGGAGAAAAATAAAAGTAATAGAGAATAGGTAGAAAAATAAGGATCTAATTGAGCAATTTTGAATAGATAAATATGGGTAGAACGAAACTAAAAGGAAACAAAAATAGACTTGCATGGCTGAGGCACAAGTAAAAAGGAAAGAAAGAAAACGGAGAGAAAACGAAGGAATCTGGTAATGGGTGTACATGCAATAAAAGAGGAGAAACAGCTTATAGGGAGGAACAAAGGGGAGAAGAAAGAAGCAAAAGAGAGTGCAATAATTCAAACACGCATAGTAAGGCCCGATTTCACAGTCAAACCCCAACATCGGGAAGGCTTACCCGAACCCAAACACAATAAAAAATACTAAGAAGAAATCTTTCAGTTTATAACCAAGTGCTGAGGCATTGCACTCTCGACTCTAAAGTTATGATACTCATACTGAGCATTCATACCATTTGTTAAAAAAAAAAAAATCATTTGTTGTCAAACTGTTCTTTCATACCTCAAATTGTTTGCTTTTAAACCATCGCATATGTTCTTCTGTTTCTAACCTCCTGTAGGTCATGTTAACACTAAATAAAATCGTTTGCCTTCCATTATCTGCTACAGGTTCTTGATAGATGAAATTAATATGAAGCAAAACCAAATTGCCCACGCAGGTATATTCTATTGTGGGATAACCTATATAAAAATGATGCATTCAGACACACACACAATAAAAGGAATAAAAGATTATATATATATATATATATATGTATATATATATATATATATATGCGGAAAAAACACCAAGGAAAAAGAAAAGCTGATGACCGAGCGCTTTCATCTATTCAGACATCCTCAGGGTACATAGAAAAAAAGAAAAGAATATATACACAGAGTATGAGGTCAAGAAGGGAACTGGGAAAGGTTATGAGGCTCTAATGTCGACCTGACCCGTTCGCGGCAGCGGACGTTTGGGCTACTACTGTTTTCACAATAAAATTGTCTACTTTATACATACCATGACTTGAATTTAAGTTATTGACAAATGTATCTTTGATCAGACTGTATTCTATTATATTTCTAGTCAAGTATGACTTTTTAACAATTTCTTTAGCACCCACCCTTTAATCATTGCATAAATTGGGTGCTAAAGAAATTATTAAAAAAAAAAAGTCATATTTGACTAGAAATATAATAGAATCCAGTCTGATCAAAGACACATTTGTCAATAACTTAAATCTAAGTCATGGTATGTATAAACTAGACAATTTTATTGTGAAGAAAGTAGTAGCCCAAACGTCCAGTGCCGCGAACGGGTCAGGTCGACATTAGAGATCACAACCTTTCCCAGTTCTCTTCTTGACCTCAAATTGTGTGTATATATTCTTGTGTACTTTTTCTTTTCTATGTACCCTGAGGATGTCTGAATAGACGAAAGCACTCGGTCATCAGTTTTTCTTTTTCCTTGGTGGTTTTTCCGCATATTTAGAATCACGAGTTTGTGCGTTTTCTCATGCATATATATATATATATATATATATATATATGTATATATATATATATATTTATATATATATATATATTCTACATATATACATTATATATATTATACATATATACATATATATATATATATATAAATATATACATATATACATATATATATATATAAATATATACATATATACATATATATATACATATATACATATATATATATAAATATATTGTACATATATACATATATATTATACATATATACATATATATATTATACATATATACATATATATTATACATATATACATATATATATTATACATATATACATATATATTATACATATATACATATATATATTATACATGTATACATATATATTATACATATATATATTATACATATATACATATATTATACATATATACATATATATATATTATACATATATACATATATATATATTATACATATATACATATATATATATATATATATTATAAACATATATTATATACATATATATATATATACATATATATATATACATATATATATATACATATATATATACATATATATATACATATATATGTATATATATATATACATATATATATATACATATATATATATATATATACATATATATATATATTATACATATATGTATATTATACATATATATATACATATATATACACATATATATATACATATACATACATATATACATGCATATACATACATATATACATACATGTATACATACATATATACATATATATATATATATATACATACATATGTATATGTATATATATGTATATGTATATATGTATATATATATGTATATGTGTATATATGTATATATATATATATATAATATATATATATATGTATATGTATATATGTATATGTATGTATATATATATGTGTATATATATGTGTAATATATATATATGTATATATATATATATGTATAATATATATATATATGTATATGTGTATATATATATGTATATATGTATAATATATATGTATATATGTATAATATATATAATATATTTATATATATATATATGTATATATATATATATGTATATATATATGTTTATATATATATGTTTATAATATATATATATATACATATTATATAATATATATATGTATATATATATACATATATGTATATATATACATTTATACATATATACATATATGTATATATATATACATACATATACCAAGGCTTTTTCCTCCTTCCAAGGGAGGTAGCCAAAAAGGGAAAGGCATAAAAACACTCCCACCCATTTCATCCCTAAATACACTCCACACCCCTCCCACCCTTCCTCTCATCTGAGCACCTCCTGGATGACGGGTGATCCCTGCACCCTGCCCACCGCCCTGGGTCAGAAGCAGTGTCGCAAGACACAGTACATCCACAGCAAGGCCGCTTCATTTAATCGGCGACCCCCCCTCTCCGTCCCCCTTTGCATATAAGGCGAGGACGGGGAGAAATCCCTTCGGGCTGCGTCAAAATTTACTCACACATACTACCCCACCCCCACCCCCCCCGCCCATTCCTCCTCATGCATTCACAACATCATCCATATACAACCATTCTCCACTCACCTCTGTCTTCCGTCCTCTCCCTTCCTTCCTCAACAGACATTCCCCTCTTCCCCAAAGCCCCCTTCACCCCATCCATCCACCTCATCCTAGGACGTCCCCTCATGTTCACTCCCTCCACATCTGCCTTCCATACCTCTTTTACTAGTCTTTCTTCACTCATTCTTTCCATGTGTCCAAACCATCCTAATATTCTTTCATCAGGGGGGGCTATCTCCCAAATCCTTTTTCACCCCTGTTCTCCTCCTCACCTCCTCATTTCTCACTCTATCCAGCCTAGTAACCCCCACCATACTTCTCAGACACCTCATCTCAAACACATTCAAACTCCTTCTCTCTTCTTCTCTTATGTTCCACGTTTCTGCCCCATACAGTGCTGTTGGCACAATCACTCCTTCATACAGTCTCCTCTTCGCATCCATTCCCAAATGTCTATTCCTCATTACACTCTTTAAACCACCAAGGCATTTACTCGCTTCTCTCAATCTACATTCTACCTCCACCTTCACTCCACCTTTTCCTACTACACTTGCACCCAAGTATCTAAAACTATCCACTTCCTCCAGTCGCTCTCCCTTAATGTTCACTTCCAGTCTACTGCCACTTTCACCCCTTGTACATCTCATCACCTTACTTTTACCCACATTTATCTTTAGCTTTCTTCTATCACATACTCTCCCAAACTCTGCCACCAGCTTCCTCAATCCCTCCTCTGACCCTGCCACAAGCGCAGTGTCGTCCGCAAACAACAGCTGGCTCACCTCCCACTTTTCTCCATTTTCTTTAACCATCTCCAATCCCTGACTCACTACCCTAGCATTCACCTCTCGCACCACCCCATCCATGTATAAGTTGAACAGCCAGGGCGACATAAAGCATCCTTGACGAAGTCCCACCTTTACTTCAAACCACTCACTCTCTCCATTTCTAATCCTAACACATGCTCTACTACTCTCATAAAAACTCTTGACAGCTCCCAAAAGCTTTCCTCCTATCCCATAAATCTGCATAACCTCCCACAGTGCCTTTCTGTCTACCCTATCATAAGCCTTTTCCAGATCCATAAAAGCCCAAAAAACATCCTTCCCCTTTCCTATAGCTTTCTCACATATCTGTCTTACCACAAAGATCTGATCTACACAACCTCTACCCGTCCTAAATCCACACTGTTCCTCACCAATTACTCCTTCTGTTCTTCTCCTAATCCTCTCAA
>NC_134802.1:24794198-24801698 GCF_046742065.1 Oratosquilla oratoria
ATATACATTATATATATATATATTATACATATATATTATATATGTATGTATATATAAGAAGATGAGAAAATCTCCAATGTCGGAAAAAGTAAACGGATGAAGAACAGAAACAGCCGTATATTTCAACCACTTTCTGTGGTCCTCTTCTGCAGATGAGTGGTCGAATTATACAGTTAATTCTATTCTTTATCCGTTTACTTTCTCCGACAGTGGGATTTTTCATCTTATATATATATATGATGAAAAAATCCACTGTCGGAGAAAGTAAACGGATAAAGAATAGAGTTAACTGTATAATTTGACCACTCATCTGCAGAAGAGGACCACAGAGAGTGGTGGAAATATACAGTTAATTCTGTTCTTCATCCGTTTACTTTTTCCGACATTGGAGATTTTCTCATCTTATATATATATATATATATATATATATATATATATATATATTATAGATATTATATATACATATTTGCTTAATACCAAACGACTTCATTCGGATAATATTAAACCTCAAACTCTTTCTAGGCCAAGAGCTTAATTTGGTTAGTTACCCAACCATTGGTTAAATAAAACCTTCTAATATTTGCTAGATTAGTGTCTTTACATGGTGCCACCGTATTGAAGGCACATAAACGGAGGATAGATTGAATATGGAAATCAGTGTTGGTTGGTGGCAGGAAGGTGCCTACTTCGTGGCCTTTGCAAGCTTACTCTGATCACAGGATTGATCATTTTCGGCTTTAAGGCTCATACATGACTGAGTTCACAAATAACTTTGTCCATAAGGCTCGTTTCAACAAGGGTTAATTGCTAATTTTGAGAGTGAAATTACGGAATCAGATATTACTTCCATGAAGATTGTAATGGGATTCAAATGGAGAACCGTTTTATTTATCGATTTAAATCTTGTGAGTTTGTTTTTCATCTTATCTACTTATGAAATAATCTACTTATCTCTAGTTTTTATTTTTTTTATTTTGTCGTATTATGTTTATTTATTCATTTATTTTACTTTCACTTTTTTTGTTTCTTTTTTTGTCAAATGTGTTGATCTGTGTTCGAATATGTCGAAATATATGAAGAATGGAAGCATTAACTTACACAACGAATTAAAGAAAAGAACTTTTAATTTACTGTTTGCTTATCCTGCTATTTGTAAGCAAGTAGATTTTGTGTATTTGATAATGTTTATCCATGTCTACATGAGCGGTAAAATTGAAACGTTTGATCGGATTAATAGGGGAAACGAGACACAAAGACGCGCGCGCGCACACACACACACACAGAAACGCACACACACACACACGCACACACACACACACGCACGCACACACACACACACACAACGTCGGTCGAAGAGAGAACGAAGTTTAGACTCCGGAAAATCTACAAATTACGAGGATCACAAGGAAGTACCTGTGTTTTATTAATAGGAAAGGGGAAAGCTCGTGGTGTAGTGGGAATGTGAAGAAAAAGGAGAAGGGGAGGGATTACTGAGGAAAATTTAAGGAAATGAGGAAAGGGGAAGATGAGCCCAGGAAGTCAGACATTTCAGCAAGAGACGGCCAGACGAAAAGATTGGTAAAAATGTAAAAAATTAGAAATATAGATAAGAGCAGCGCGATGGAAGGTGAAGATAACTATTTTCATGGATTTAAAGAGGGAGGAAATGACAACCTCCCCCGACTAGCAAATCTGGAGGAGAAACTAAAATAAATGAATGAAACTTGGGAAGTTAGGTTTAACCAATTAAAGTGGGTTACCCAAAGAGTTGATAAACTAGAAGAACTAAAGGAGAATCAAAACCTAAAGAAATAGAAGAATTAAAAAGACAGTTAAGAGAAGTAAAGGATGAAAATGAGGAATTGAAGGAGTGAAGAGGTAAGTAGTTGGAAAAAGTACAACAATAAAATGGAATTTAAAGGTACTAGGGGTGATCAGAAAGTAATGACAGTCAGACTCGTAGCTGAGAGACTATAAGTGTTGGGGGGCGGGGAGCAAGGGGCAGCAAGTGTTGCCTGTTGTTACATGTTTGAGCTTGTCGCTGTTTGTCTAGCTTACATTTTATCGTTGCGCTGTGCGATTGCGTCATTGTTGGTTTGCCTCTCTAACCGGAAACATGGATTTTTCGAAAGAAAGCTGCAGATTCTACACCTTCACAAGGTGGAAACTCAGGAAAAAAGCAACGGAGATCAGAGAGGAATTGTTGCAAGTTTTTCCCGAGTCTACTCCATCACTGGAAACTGTTTCCCGCTGGATTCGAGCTTTCGCAGCCGGAAAATTGCAGCTAGAAGATGATCATCGTCCTGGCCGCCCTCGGACATTCGTGACCGAAGCAACAACGGTCCGTGCGCGGGCCATCATTGACGAAGATCCAACTGTTACTCTTCGATTCTTATCCTTGGAGCTCGGTGTCAGTTATGGGAGCGCACATGACATCGTGCATGAACACTTAGGGCTGAGGAAGAAGTGTGCTCGATGGATACCTCATTTGCTTAAGGAAGAGCAGAAGAGCGAACGGGTGCGGATTTGTCGTCTATGGCTAGCTGAATTCGAGCCAAATGGTCCGAAACGGTTCTCAGATGTAGCTACCGGAGATGAGTGTTGGATTTCTTTCTTCACCACCAGAGACAAGTAGTCTAACATGGTGTGGTTGATTGATGAAGAACCTCGACCTCAGATTCTGAAGGAAGGATTTCGCAGCAGGAAGCGCCTTTTCACCATCTTCAATTCACAAGGAACAGCAGATGAGAGAACAAACTAAGGACACAGTTATTAAAGTGATGAGGGAGAAGATAGCAAGAGATTTAGCGGATAGAAGATGTGTAATTATATTAGAGAAGGAAGAAAAGTATAATCTAAATAGGACTACAAGAATAAACGAAGAAAAAGAAAAGTATATAAGATGTTAGAAGTAGTTCAAGAAGATGAACCAGAAATAGGGAAACAAATCGAAGAAATATATAGGCTCGAGAAATACAATGCAGATAAGACCAGACCAATAAAGGTTAAATTCAGGTCACAAACGACAGCAAAGAATTACAAAGGATTACAAAGGCGGAGCATGCCGACAGAGACCTTTTGATCCATATCTAGGTCGGATGCGAAAAAAAAATCATATAATAAAACAATAAATAAAAACTATAATAATGTAAATAACAAATAAAATACATAAATAAATGCATAGGTATAGTTAAATAATAAACAAACAGGTAAATAGTAAATAATAATAAATTGACATGATAATAAATGAAAATCAGACAGACAAATGATAACAAAACAAAAACAAATAATATAAGATAAAACATAATCATTACAGCATCTTACTTAGGTATTTATCTAACTGATTCTTAAAGCTTCGAACTGAACTACATTGCACTACCTGTGCAGGAAGTTTATTCCATTCATTTACTACACGGTTGGCAAAGTTGTTTCTACCTACTTCCAAATTGAATCTATTTCCGGACAGTTTGAGACCATTGTTTCTTGTCTGATTCTCATTCAATGTGAAAATTTTTTCACTTTTGATGTTGTCAATTCCCTTTAAAATCTTAAAGACCTGTATCAAGTCACCTCTGAGTCTACGCTTTTTTTTTTAGGGAAAACAGATTCATGTGTTTTAGTCGATTTTCGTATGATTTATTTTTGATATTTGGAATCAGTTTTGTGGCTCGCCGTTGTACTTTTTCCAGTCTGTCAATGTCTTTAATGAGATTCGGTGACCATACAGAAACAGCATATTCCAAATGTGGACGAACTAACGATTTATATAGCTTGTTAATGAGTGATGGACTTTTGAAATCAAAAGATCGCGCAATCAGTCCCAGAATCTTATTTGCTTTCTCAGAGGCTGAAATACACTGCTTGGATGATTTGAGGTCGTTACTGATAATTACGCCGAGATCTTTTTCACTATCCACTTTTGTTAACGAATTTCCAAATAGTTTGTAATCGTACTTACTGTTATTTTTACCTATGTGCATTACCTTGCATTTACTTGTGTTAAATTTCATTAGCCACTTTTCAGAGAATATCGTAGCAAAAACAAGGAAACTAGCAGAGAGTGATCAATATAAATAGGTATGGATAAAAAGAGCAGAGAGAGGATGAGAAGACAAAAAGACTAGAAGCTAAGAAAAAAAGAGAAAAGAACAGTCAGAAAAAGAGAAATTCTATTGGAGAGTAGTGAATATGAAAGTGAGGAAATGGTTCTTAGCAGAGAGAATTTGGAAGGAAAAAAAGAAATGTGGGATCATATAAATTGGGAGAAGAAATAAAAAAAATATTGAAAATGAGAAGGACCTGGGAGTCATTATGAATAATATGTCCCCTGATAAACATATAAATATTTTTTTTGAGAAACTTATAACTTAACAAGAACAATCAAAGTGGCATTTACATACCTGGACGAAGAAATGGTGAAGAAAATACTAGTCACTTTGATAAAACCAAGATTGGAATATGCAGTGACGACGTGGTCACCAACTACAAAAAAAAAATGTATAAAAGAAAACTTGAAAGAATACAAAGAGCAATTACAAAATTGGCACCAACACTCTCAGAACTATCATATGAAGAGAGACTAGTGAAAATTGAGCTACAGACATTAGAACAAATAAGAGAGGAGACTTAATAACTATTTATAGGATCACCAACTACAAAAAAAAAATGTATAAAATAAAACTTGAAAGAATACAAAGAGCAATTACAAAATTGGCACCAACACTCTCAGAACTATCATATGAAGAGAGACTAGTGAAAATTGAGCTACAGACATTAGAGCAAATAAGAGAGGAGACTTAATAACTATTTATAGGACCATGAAAGGCATACGAACTATTGATAGAAGGATCTAATAAAATGGGGTGGTAGAAATACAAGAGGACAGGAAAAGAAAATCAAGAAAGACAGTTATAGAAGAGCCTTGAAAAAGAACAGCTTTGCCCACAGAGTAATGGACGTTTGGAATAAGTTAGATGAGAAAGTGGTGTGTACAAAAACAATACACGATTTTAAAAACAGTCTAGATAAAATGAGATATGAAGACGGGACACCACGAGCATAGCTCCCCTTCCCGTAAGATACAATTAGGTACAACTAGGTAAATACACACACACAAGCACATCCCTCCAAAAGCTGATTTCAAATTTCAAATTTCAGTATCGCTACGCTGTGGGTGTTACTCCAACTCTCGTGGGCGGGGAGTTGGGTGTGCGTGTAAGGTCACAGCATTACCCATAGATCGGTCATATACGAGCTCTGAGTTATCATCCGGGAGGGAAATAGCTGTCGATCACGAGTCCAACACGTGATTCAAAGACTATGGTATATCGCACATACACACAATCGTATACAAGCTCTGAGCTCTCAACCGGAAGGGTAAAAGCCGTCGAGCACGAGTATAGCACGTGATCTAAAATCAACTCTGGAAATGATGTATATTTTTCATAATTGCGTCTTGATATTCTGATCAATTGGGTTGTTTGACTGATTCGTTGGTTGGATTAATGACTGTCTTACTATTTATTGACAAATTGACTGACACATTGACTAATTGGTTGCTTTTCTAATTGTTTGTACATTTGTCTGTTTTATAGTTTGATTTATACTTGTATAACATAACCAAGCATATTCCCCTTCCTCCATGGCCAACACAATTCCCTATATTCTCCTCCAGATTCATAAAAAAAAATGAACACAGAAAAAACTCAAGGTCTTGCAAGCATAAATTGTTTATTTGTTTTCATTTTTTTTTCTCAAAACAAGACCGAGCTATATTCTCATTTTCTTATTCTCCATAATCATTTAACTTTTTAATACTTCTTCCCATACATCTTTGTTCTCATTTATTTTGTTCTCATTCTTACAGCACGAGGGGTTCGCAGTAGCTGTTGATCTTTTTTTTTTATATTCTTAAATTTCGCTTTTCTTGTAAGTGTAAAGATCAGCTGTTTGACGGAGTTAAAGGTTTGGCTTTGTTCTGATTTTATCTTATTGTTTATACCAATTTGTAGATGAAGGGTCATCCCTGACTTCCACCCACTTCTAGGGTCACAAACAATGTACCATGACAGATTACCCAGAGTAGGTAAATGGGTGATGGATGGGTACGACTTTGGATGAGGTCTGGGTTCATGCCTTGGCTGGCTTCTTCAATTATAAGGAGGAAGAAGCCTTTCGGAATATAGATATTAATAACATTTACCATAATACTCAGGGTCTGATTTATGGGTAATACTGCGATCTAATAAATACACACACACATATACACACATACACACACACACACACGAACACACACACACATACGCTCATACACACACACACACACAAGCACACACGACCGCGCACACACGAACGAACGTACACACACACGCACACACACGCACCCACGAACGCACATACACATATCACCATACTATATATATATATATATATATATTTTATATATATACAGTATATATATATATATATATATATATATATGGGGGTGCGTGCGTGTGTGTGTGTGTGCATACGTGTGAGTGTGTGTGTGTGTGTGTGTGTGTGTGTGTGTGTGTGTGTGTGTGTGTGTGTGTGTGTGTGTGTGTGTGTGTGTGTGTGTGTGTGTGTGTGTGTGTGTGTGTGTGTGTGTGTGTGTGTGTGTGTGTGTGTGTGTGTGTGCGCGTGCGTGTGTGGATGATTGAGCGGGCGTATATATATGGATGAGCGTACGTGTGTATGTTTAGATTAGTATGAATTAGATTGCGTTGTGGGTGTGAGTGGGCGTGCGTGGGTGAATACTAACGGTTTATCGATATGGAATGTGTTTTAATAATACTAAGCTTAAAAAAATGAAAAAAAGTGTTCATATTTTGTGTTTTCCATTTTACTCAATTTTCAACTAAAGCTTTAGTCGGATTAGTTTCAATTATTCAAACTCTCATCCGATTTCCCCGTAAGTAAATCAACGCCCTTTTCCAAAACCGCAAAATATCCAGTAATTCTTTTTTTTTTCATATTTTTTGAATACGCGTTAGAGTCCCGTCCTTTTATCTGCAGAGTAGGAGACAATGACCGATACCTGGTTGTGGAGGTCCAGAAAGATGAACAGCGGAGAGAATCATCGCCCTGGTGCTCATCTTTAAAGCTCGTTAGCTCCCTCACCACCATCCGAGAGGCCGGTGCTTAGTCTCCGGACTGAGCCTAATATCTCTTTCCGTCAACTTCAGTTGTATTTGGTACACACTTTTAACATAAACAGACAACTGACGACAATCGATTGCTTCCTTCCTCCACATTCTTCTTTCAGCCGGCGACATTCAAGCATTAGTCTCAGCTTCAAAAGGGCGTTTTTTCTTTTAAAAAATTTGAAATAAAAATCAAAGAAATCATGAGCGTTTTGGACACCGCGGAGCGTGCAAAGGAAGAACGTAGTGCCACAGGGTGTAAAGGCGGACTCAACACAATCGGATCAAGAGGAATGAGGAGGTTATGCGTCCCACATGCCGAGGGGGCCAAGAG
>NC_134802.1:24814198-24839198 GCF_046742065.1 Oratosquilla oratoria
ATCATCAAGAGAGGCAGTTCCATATCTAGCTATAACAGTAGCAAGTCGCTGTTCCCTTTGGATTTGTTCTTTTTTCTTTTTTTGTTGGTTACTCCCAGCAATTATTCGCTCCACTTCTTGTTGTGTTCGATGTTCTTCTTTTAAAAACTCCTTAATCATTAAAAATACTCCCATGTGGTAACGTTCTACCACCGTTTCAAACCTTCTGTGCCAGGCTTCCAAGTTATTATTTGTTCTTGGCAGATTGTATTCCTGTAGATGATGAATACTCCATATAGATGGAGGAAATCTTGGTGGGTGACGCTGTGTGAGTCTTCCTGGTCGTCCTCTTCTCCTTGCAGCAATTGATCTTCCCAAAACAAATGTATCTCCAAAATACTTGTACACCACTTCAGCCTCACATGGAGCACAAATTAATAAATATGAAAATGCGTTACAAATTTCTGCTGGAGGTAAAAATGCGAGGGCAGATAACTTTCTTATACTTAAAGCCACATCTTCATTATTTTTCTAGATATTCACAAGACCATTCTTCTGGATACTTCGATGTATGTTTTGACAAAGATGAAAAAAAACACCCTGTTACTTTAGCATTTGGAAATGTATGTTGAAGGGCATTTATGCTTGCAAGTTCAAAATCAACTATTATAAATTTAGGGTTCAATTCATTATAAAGTCATTTGTACGGATTTTATTGTCCTTGGTTTCCTCAGAGATAATGAGACCGTAAAAAAAAAAAAAACATTAATAAAATATACCACCGGCCACTGCCAGTAGCCCAACCATGTATCAAAAGATCAACTACAAATGCAGGGATCAAATTCTTTGACCTTCGTAATTAAGCCTCTCAAACTGACAAAGATCTGTTAATATATATATACATACATACATACATACATACATATATATTTAAGTGGCATTCAAGAAGAGGCTAGGAGTTTCGGCTCTGTAACCTCTCTGTCACGTTGATGGTTCTTTCTTCCTATGTGGTTTTGCTAAACTTCTTTACATTCGTACCTACTGTACATAATTTAACAGATGTTTGGTGTTTATTACACAAATAAATGGCAGTTTCAAAATTTATGTATTTACCTAGTTGTATTTTACGGGAAGGGGAGCTATGCTCGTGGGATCCCGTCTTCATATCTCATTTTATCTAAACTATTTTTAAATTCATGTATTGTTTTTGCACACACCACTTTCTCATCTAACTTGTTCCAACTGTCTATTACTCTGTGAGGAAAGCTGTTCTTTTTCAAATCTCTTCTATAGCTGTCTTTTTTTATTTTCTTTACGTGTCCTCTTGTATTTCTGTCATCCCATTTTATCAGATTCTCTCTATCAGTAATTTCTATGCCTTTCATGATTCTGTAAATAGCTATCAAATCTCCTCTCTCTCTTCTTTGCTCTAGTGTCTGTAGTTTAAGTTTTTGTAGTCTCTCTTCATATGATAGTTTTGAGAGTGTTGGTGCCAATTTTGTAATTGCTCTTTGTATTCTTTCAAGTTTTTTTTATACATTTTTTTGTACTTGGTGACCATATCGTTGCTGCATATTCCAATCTTGGTCTTATCAGGGTGATTAGGATTTTCCTCACCATTTCTTCATCCAGGTATGTAAATGCCACTTTGATTGTTCTTATTAAATTATAAGTTTCTCCAAAAATCTTATTGATATGTTTCTCAGGTGACATATTATTCATAACAATGACTCCCAGGTCCTTCTCATTTTCTACTTTTTTTATTCCTTTTTCTCCCAAATTATATGATCCTGTTATTCTGTTTTTGCTTTTTCCAAATTCCATTATACTACACTTTTTTGTATTGAACTCCATCTCCCACTTCCTACTCCATTCCTGTACTTTATTTAGATCTCTCTGTAGTGATTCACAATCTTCTTCAGTTTTCACTCTTTTCAGTAGTTTTGCATCATCTGCAAAGAAGCTCATATAGCTTTCAATTTCTTCATCCATATCATTAATATATATAGCAAACATTATTGGGGCCAGAACTGTTCCCTGCGGGACACCACTTATTACTTCATTCCATTTTGAGTGCTGGTCTCTTATCACTACTCTCATTTTTCTTTCTTGCAAAAAGTCTTCCATCCAATTTATCAATTTACCTTGTATTCCTCCTTCATATTCTAATTTCTTAAGCAACTTCTTATGTGGTACTTTGTCAAAAGCTTTTTTTTAGGTCTAGAAATGCACAATCAGCCCATCCATCTCTTTCTTGTATTATATCTATTAGCCTTGAATAGAAACATATTAAATTGGTGACGCATGATCGTCCTTGTCTGAATCCAAATTGCCTTGGATTTAGTACGTTGTTTTTTTCCAAGTATTTTACCCATCTACTTTTGATCATTCTTTCACAAATTTTTGCTATTGTACTTGTTAGAGAGACTGGTCTATAGTTGGTAGGTTCTTCTTTATTTCCTCCTTTATATATAGGTACTATATTTGCTTTTTTCCAATCTTCTGGAACTTCTTCTTTTAAGGAACTGCTTATTATGCTATGTATTTTGTCTGCCAGTTCATTCCTGCATTCTTTCAGAATCCAGTTTGCTATTTCATCTGGCCCATGCGATTTTCTGACATCAAGATTACCCAAGTGTGTCAATATTTCATTCTTTGTTACTTCTATTTCTTCCATAGGGGGGACTTTTTCTTTCCACTCAATCTCTTCAGGTTGTATATTTTCCCTTGTAAACACTGATTTAAAATGTTTGTTCATAATTTCTGCCATTTCCATTTCCTCAGTGTATTCAATTCCTCCTTGTCTTAATTTCTCCAAGTCTTGTTTGTTTTTCAGTTTATTGTTTACAAATCTGTAAAATAATTTTGGTTGATCTTTACACTTTTCTATAACATCTTTTTCATATTTTCTTTTTTCCTCTCTGCACTTTTGTACATATTCATTTCTATAACCAGTATATATTTTCCATTTCTCAGGTCTTCTGTATTTTTTCCATCTGGTCCAGGCTTTGTCTCTTTTGTCTTTTAACTCCCTACAACTTTTGTTGTACCAGCATTTTACATATTCTTTTTCTTGTTTTTGTCTTGGGACATACTTTTCCACTCCTTTTTTGTAAATTTTTGTCAAAATATTCCATTTCTCTTCCACTGATGTTTCTTCTTTGTATATTTCTTCCCAGTTTTCTTGTTGGAAGAATTCTCTTATTTTATCAAAGTTTGTTTTTTCATACATCATTCTTCCTTTTCTATATTGTTCATTTCTTTTCATATATTTTTCTTCATTAAGTTCCAGTTCAATCAATATGTGGTCACTTTTACCTATTGGTGTTTTATATTCAATCTTGTCCACTATTCTAGGTTCAGATGTAATTATTAAGTCTAGTCTCGATGGTTCTTCATTTCTATACCTAGTGTTCTCCTGTATCCATTGTGTCATTGAATGGTCAGTAATCATCTCAAGTAGAGCATTTCCCCATGAGTCATCACCACTCTTTACTGTCATTTCTTCCCAGCAGATTTCCTTGCAATTAAAGTCGCCCATCATAACTATTCTTCCTCCGTCTTCCATTATTTTATTTAATGCTATCTTTGTGTCCTCTAACATACTTTTATGTTCACTCTCCTCCCATGAGGCTGTTTTCGGAGGCACATAATTGATCACAAATTTTCTGCTCTTCTTATCTCGGTCTTCCACTTCTATCATAATCATCTCTACTGTATTCTTTCCATATATGACACCTTTCACGTTTATATCCTTCTTAGTCAGGAACATAACTCCACCCCCTTGTTTTTTCTCTCTGTTTCTAATCCAATAATTGTATGCATCATGTCCTACACTGTTGGGTGGTAGTGGGCCTTTTAATTTTGTTTCTACGATTCCCATTATGTCCGGTTCTTTTTCCTTCAAATAATCATTCAGCTCATTCAATCCTGTTATTAATCCATCTATATTTGTGTAAGACACTCTTAGTTTTCTGCCACTTCCATTGTGTTCTCTGTTTCCCTTATGTTTTTCTTTTGTATGTCGAACTTCCTTAGTTTCATGTTCACTACTCTCCAATAGAATCTCTCTTTCTCTGACTCCGTTCTGTTCTCGTTTTTTGCCTTAGCTTCCAGTCTTTTCTGCTTTTCTTCCTCTCTTTCCTCTTTATTCATTTCCCTTTTTATCCATATCTTTTTATATTGTTCACTTGTTGCTAGTTTCCCTGTTTTGGATAAGATATTCTCTGCCGTTGTTTGTGACTTGAATTTAATCTTAATTGGTCTGGTCTTGTCTGTGCTATACTTTCCGAGTCTAAATTTCTCTTCGATTTGTTTCATAATTTCTGGTTCATCTTCCTGAACTGATTCTAGTAATTGGCTTACTTTTTTATTTTCCTCTTTGATTCTTGTGGTTCTATCTGTGTTGTGTTTCTCTTCCATTCCTAATATAATTATACATTTCTTCTTGTCTGCTAAATCTCTTACTATATTCTCCTTTTGTCTCATCACTTTAATAACCGAGTCTTCAGTATGTTCTTTCAGTTGCTGTTTGACTATGTCAGTGAATGAAACCTTATTTCCTTCTTGGGTTGTTTTCCAATTCTTAGTTTCTTTAGCTATTGTCTCTCTGTTTTCTTTACTATTCTTCTTCAATTCCTCATTCTCCACCTTTACTTCTCTTAACTGTCTTTTTAGGTCTTCTATTTCATCAGTTAAGTTTTTATTCGCCTTTTCTAGTTCTTCCAATCTTTCAACCCTTTGTAAAATGGTGTTCATATGACCTAACCTACTCTACAAGTCCTCGATCACCTTATCAACCTTCTCCTCTAGTCTTGTCAGTCAGGGGGGGGGTTTGTGTCCCCCCACTCTCTTTAAATCCCTTGAAAATATTCTCATCACTTTCTACTGTATTGCTCTTATCTATACTTCTAATCTTTACATTTTTATTAGACATTTCGTCGTCGTCGGGAGGCCTTTTGTTTACCTTTCGCCTGTCTGCCAGGGCCAAGTCTACTCCATTCTCATTTCCTTCCATTTCCCTCAGTAATCCCTCCCCCTTTCCTCTTTCCCTACTTTCCTACTACACGAGCAATTTCCCCCCCACCCTGTAAAAACAATAGGCACTTCTCTTTGCGTTGGGATCCACAAACTTCAATTTTCTTCAGAACGTCTTCTAAGCCGTCCATTCGTTGAAGTGTGTGTTTGTGTGTGTGTGTGTGTGTGTGTGTGTGTGTCTCACTCGCTCGCTATCTATCTATTTACATACAGCTCAAACACATACATATATATAGAATTAATTATATTAACAACAACGACTAATCTACGGAATACTGTGCCCCTATGTCCTGTAAGAGAGGTAGACTTTGAATTTCCGTATTTTTAGTCAATCTTTTGTCATGTCACTCTTTTGAATTTCTCTAATTTTTTGTCACTCTTTTGAATTTCCGTATATTTTGTCACTCTTTTGTCATGTCACTCTTTTGATTTGTCACTCTTTTGATAATAACCCATATATACATATATATATATATACATATATACACATATATATACATATATACACATATATATACATATACACATATATATACATATACATATATACATATATATACACATATATATATACTGTCAGTGTATTTGGGCAGGATTTTTTCTCTAATGCATGTTTCATTAAAAGTGATGGCTAGTTGTGCATTAATAATTTTCTTAATGGTATTTTCCATATACCTTATTAAGGATTTGTTTTCCTTAGGAAGGAAATTTATGACTTGGCTGTATGTAGTCATATTAGCTAGATCGCGATTTCGGGTTCAAGACCCTTCTTCAGTAGCTATAGGGATAAGAATTAATCCGAAGATTCTAGTAAAGATCTAAGTTTTATACTAGAGTTACTATACTTGCTAATCACTGGGGGAGGTCACCTGGTATTACGGGCAGGGACGAAATGTCACGTGCGCTAGGGAGCCTCCGGGTTTGTGTTGTGGCGGAATGTGGCGTTTTGTCTCGTAGTTGGACGAGTGGCGTTTTGTCTCGTATTGGCGTTTGTGGTGTTATGTCTCATGTTTTTATTTGTAACGGTTTGTCTCATGCTTGGAAGGGCTCTGAGGTCTTCTGCTTGTACATTTAGGTTTGGGCTCAACTCTTTAATGTACAACGCTTCTAAAATTGGGAGGCGTCTATCGTCAGTACATAAATCCAAAATCTCTGTGTTTTTCTCTAGTGTCTCTCTTACTAGTGTTATGCCGTTGGCTTCTCTTAAATGATTTTTAGGGGCTCCAGATGTCAGGTGGTATGAGAGGCGACGGGATAACCTCATTGTCGTCATGCCAATATAGGTGGATGGGAGGGCTTCACAGTTCCCTCGTGTACATGTGAACCTATAGATGGCATGTGATTTCTGAAGTTCCTTTCTCTCTTGTAGGGGGCTGTTTCTAATAAGAAGGTGGCTAGTTTTCTTAGTTTTATAATAAATCACTAGATTTAGTATTTTTTCTGGATTGACTGGTTTAATGTTTCTTTTTATAATTTGCTTCATAATGCGTTCATCTTCTTTATAAGCTGACGAAAAAGTGGATTTATAATATATGTTGATTTTCTTTATTTTGTTTATCATTGTTGTTGTTATGCCAGCCGTCCATTATTTTCTTTGTTTGAAAATGTATCTCTTTTTCATTGAAGCCGTTATTGATCAGAACTTGAGTGGAACGTTCGATTTCATCATGCACTTGTGTCCATGTGCTGCAGTGAGTTAGTGCTCTTCGAATATAGGCACTGATGGTAGAGTCCTTATATCTTTGAGGGCACTCGCTGGATCCATTAAGGCAGTGTCCAGGGTTAGTGGGTTTTGTGTACACTGTTGTATTAAAAGAATTTTCATTTTGTTTCACTAAGAGGTCGAGGAAGGGTAAAGCTCCGTCAATGCTATCTTCCATAGTGAAAGTGAGTCCAGATGTCTCTTGTAATAGGTGGCGGAGTTTTTCAGCTTCATTGCTGTTATTGGTTTTAATGAAGACATCATCAATGTATCTACAGTAAATATCTGGCTTTTCTGTTTTACTGAATACTTCTTCTTCTACGCAGCCCATGAAGAAGTTTGCCATTAATACTCCAAGGGGGGAACCCATTGCAACTCCATCAATTTGGCAATATTTGTTTCCACGGGGGCAAGTGAACGGGACTTCTTTTGTTCAGCATTCAAGCAGTTTACGTAGTGTAAGTTCTGGAATGTCTAGTATAGGTGTAGTGTTATCGTGGTACACTTTATTGATGATGTAATCAATTGTTCGATCTACGGAAATATTAGTGTATAACCCCTCCACATCAAGAGAAGCGATTCTACCTTTAGCAGAGTTTGCCTTAATAATGTCTAGGAAATCAGATGTAGATTGTAGACTGTAGGTGGCGGGAGTGTAGGGAGTAAGAATAGAGCACAGTTTCTTGGCGAGTTTGTACGTAGGTGCAGGAATTTGTGAGATTATGGGACGGAGTTTATTACCAGGTTTGTGTGTTTTGACTGTCCCATAGCAGTAACCCATACCATACTCTCCTGAAAGTTTATTAAATTTTACTTTGCTGGCAGCATTATTCCCTTCTATAAGTCGATTTACCTTTTTCTTGAGTGATTCTGTAGGGTCTTTGTTGATCTTTTTAAACTTAGATGTATCATTGAGGATGGTATCTATCTTTTCTAAATACTCAGAGGTGTCCATGAGTACGTAAGTTGCCGCTTTGTCTGCTTTCCTGATGGTGATACTATGGTCTGATTTTAACATTAAACATTAAACCAGTCAATCCAAAAAAAAAAAAAAAAAACTAAATCTAGTGATTTATTATAAAACTAAGAAAACTAGCCACCTTCTTATTAGAAACAGCCCCCTACAAGAGAGAAAGGAACTTCAGAAATCACATGCCATCTATAGGTTCACATGTACACGAGGGAACTGTGAAGCCCTCCCATCCACCTATATTGGCATGACGACAATGAGGTTATCCCGTCGCCTCTCATACCACCTGACATCTGGAGCCCCTAAAAATCATTTAAGAGAAGCCCACGGCATAACACTAGTAAGAGAGACACTAGAGAAAAACACAGAGATTTTGGATTTATGTACTGACGATAGACGCCTCCCAATTTTAGAAGCGTTGTACATTAAAGAGTTGAGCCCAAACCTAAATGTACAAGCAGAAGACCTCAGAGCCCTTCCAAGCATGAGACAAACCTTTAAAAATAAAAACATGAGACATAACACCACAAACGCCAATACGAGACAAAACGCCACTCGTCCAACTACGAGACAAAACGCCACATTCCGCCACAACACAAACCCGGAGGCTCCCTAGCGCACGTGACATTTCGTCCCTGCCCGTAATACCAGGTGACCTCCCCCAGTGATTAGCAAGTATAGTAACTCTAGTATAAAACTTAGATCTTTACTAGAATCTTCGGATTTATTCTTATCCCTATAGCTACTGAAGAAGGGTCTTGAACCCGAAATCGCGATCTAGCTAATATGACTACATACAGCCAAGTCATAAATTTCCTTCCTAAGGAAAACAAATCCTTAATAAGGTATATGGAAAATACCATTAAGAAAATTATTAATGCACAACTAGCCATCACTTTTAATGAAACATGCATTAGAGAAAAAATCCTGCCCAAATACACTGACAATATCCCCTGTGATGGGGCAGTGACCTTAAACAAGAGGTGCAAGTATAAACCCAGTAAGGAAGAAAGAATAAAATATATGAAACAGAGGATTAAAGAATTAAAAGACAAAATACAAAACCTCAACCAAGAATACCAAGAGCTTGAAGAAAAATGGAACAACATACACATAGATACAACCTTAAAAGAGAATATTGACACCCTATTCTCCGATATTATTAATCAACACAAAAATTCTATCACTAAAGCTAATCAAAAGAAATTAATAAATCTGAACGGCGGCCATATTAAATACTCACGCCCACCAAATGGTTATATAAATTTAACCAATAAGATTCTTACTCCAGACCAAGAGGAAGTCCTTAATTTAGGGCTTAACTGCCACATTATGTCTAAACCTAAGAAGTTTAAAAAAAGAACAGAATGCGAAATACTCATAGATGATGTAGAGAAATTATGTAAAAAAGGTGAAGTCATTGTTGAGCCCACTTTCAAACAAGAAGTCATTGCTGAAGCTCATAAATCAAGAGGACAATATCACAGCAATTTGATTGACAAGAAACACATTGAGGCCGCAAAAGAGTTAAAATCAGACCATAGTATCACCATCAGGAAAGCAGACAAAGCGGCAACTTACGTACTCATGGACACCTCTGAGTATTTAGAAAAGATAGATACTATCCTCAATGATACATCTAAGTTTAAAAAGATCAACAAAGACCCTACAGAATCACTCAAGAAAAAGGTAAATCGACTTATAGAAGGGAATAATGCTGCCAGCAAAGTAAAATTTAATAAACTTTCAGGAGAGTATGGTATGGGTTACTGCTATGGGACAGTCAAAACACACAAACCTGGTAATAAACTCCGTCCCATAATCTCACAAATTCCTGCACCTACGTACAAACTCGCCAAGAAACTGTGCTCTATTCTAACTCCCTACACTCCCGCCACCTACAGTCTACAATCTACATCTGATTTCCTAGACATTATTAAGGCAAACTCTGCTAAAGGTAGAATCGCTTCTCTTGATGTGGAGGGGTTATACACTAATATTTCCGTAGATCGAACAATTGATTACATCATCAATAAAGTGTACCACGATAACACTACACCTATACTAGACATTCCAGAACTTACACTACGTAAACTGCTTGAATGCTGTACAAAAGAAGTCCCGTTCACTTGCCCCCGTGGAAACAAATATTGCCAAATTGATGGAGTTGCAATGGGTTCCCCCCTTGGAGTATTAATGGCAAACTTCTTCATGGGCTGCGTAGAAGAAGAAGTATTCAGTAAAACAGAAAAGCCAGATATTTACTGTAGATACATTGATGATGTCTTCATTAAAACCAATAACAGCAATGAAGCTGAAAAACTCCGCCACCTATTACAAGAGACATCTGGACTCACTTTCACTATGGAAGATAGCATTGACGGAGCTTTACCCTTCCTCGACCTCTTAGTGAAACAAAATGAAAATTCTTTTAATACAACAGTGTACACAAAACCCACTAACCCTGGACACTGCCTTAATGGATCCAGTGAGTGCCCTCAAAGATATAAGGACTCTACCATCAGTGCCTATATTCGAAGAGCACTAACTCACTGCAGCACATGGACACAAGTGCATGATGAAATCGAACGTTCCACTCAAGTTCTGATCAATAACGGCTTCAATGAAAAAGAGATACATTTTCAAACAAAGAAAATAATGGACGGCTGGCATAACAACAACAATGATAAACAAAATAAAGAGAAAATCAACATATATTATAAATCCACTTTTTCGTCAGCTTATAAAGAAGATGAACGCATTATGAAGCAAATTATAAAAAGAAACATTAAACCAGTCAATCCAGAAAAAATACTAAATCTAGTGATTTATTATAAAACTAAGAAAACTAGCCACCTTCTTATTAGAAACAGCCCCCTACAAGAGAGAAAGGAACTTCAGAAATCACATGCCATCTATAGGTTCACCATGACGACAATGAGGTTATCCCGTCGCCTCTCATACCACCTGACATCTGGAGCCCCTAAAAATCATTTAAGAGAAGCCCACGGCATAACACTAGTAAGAGAGACACTAGAGAAAAACACAGAGATTTTGGATTTATGTACTGACGATAGACGCCTCCCAATTTTAGAAGCGTTGTACATTAAAGAGTTGAGCCCAAACCTAAATGTACAAGCAGAAGACCTCAGAGCCCTTCCAAGCATGAGACAAACCGTTACAAATAAAAACATGAGACATAACACCACAAACGCCAATACGAGACAAAACGCCACTCGTCCAACTACGAGACAAAACGCCACATTCCGCCACAACACAAACCCGGAGGCTCCCTAGCGCACGTGACATTTCGTCCCTGCCCGTAATACCAGGTGACCTCCCCCAGTGATTAGCAAGTATAGTAACTCTAGTATAAAACTTAGATCTTTACTAGAATCTTCGGATTAATTCTTATCCCTATAGCTACTGAAGAAGGGTCTTGAAGCCGAAATCGCGATCTAGCTAATATGACTACATACAGCCAAGTCATAAATTTCCTTCCTAAGGAAAACAAATCCTTAATAAGGTATATGGAAAATACCATTAAGAAAATTATTAATGCACAACTAGCCATCACTTTTAATGAAACATATATATATACTGTATATATATATACTGTATATATATATTATATATATATATATATATATATATATATTATACATATATATGTCCAGCAAACGATATATGGTATATATATATATATATATATATACATATATATGTACAGCAAACGATATATGGTATATATATATATATATATATATATATATATATATATATATATATATATATATATATATATTCGAAAATAGCTGGAGTCCAGGAACCATTTTATGGAAGAAAGTATACGCTGGACTCGACGTTCTTCAATTTATTCCGACGTTTCGAACCCTGTCCGGGGTTCGTCTTCAGGGTAATACAGTGGTAGCCATAGGAAATGTACATAAATAGGGGATACCTGGTGCACTGGGACAGGTCTTCCCAGTAACCGTTAAATTCAAACACCGGTAGAACATACCACAAAACACAAAAAAAAACAAAAAAAACACAAATGAAAAAACAAAACAAAAACATTAATCAAACTATAACACACAATGTGCAACAATACCTTAAAAACAGTTTACCATAAGAAAATAAATAAAGAAATAAAGAAATACAGTGATGGCTGTGATAACTCAACCCGCTGCCGATGAACCGGCACCACAATGCACTCCCTGGAACAAATGTCACGCGTAGCATGCATCGTCACAGAACAAAGAAATTGGAACAAGAAGAAGAACGTATAACCCATCAAGAAAATAAACATGCAAAAAGGAGTTCACATTAAAACAAGAAAACAAAATGTAGTGTGAAAATTGTCCCCCAAAGATTGGGTGTAAATGCTGCACGCTGTGACGTTCCACAACAGTACGCTAAACTACAACTCGCCACGTGGAACAAAAGTCACGTGAAGCATGCACTGTCACAGACCCCAGAAATTGTAACCCTAAAGTGAAGCAAAACCGTCCCTCACAGTTAGTGAATTACATAAATAAAATTACATAGATAAAAAATTACATAGATAAGAATGTAATAATACAAAACACACCAAGAAACACATTACCGTCGTGTTAATACGAATAAAACAAATAAAACACACAACATAAACAAAATTAAAAATGCCCCCCCCCCCTAAGATTACCCTGAAGACGAACCCCGGACAGGGTTCGAAACGTCGGAATAAATTGACGAACGTCGAGTCCAGCGTATACTTTCTTCCATATATGTATATATACACATATACCAAAAGATATATGGCACGGAAATGTTCTCTAACCTGAGCAAAAAATATGTGAAAAAAAGTGAAAATTAAAACTAAAGGAAAAATAAACACATAATAATATAAAATAAAAACAAATAAATGAACAAATGAAAACTAATAGATTCATTCACAAATGAATGAAATCAAATAAAACCACAAAATGGCAATTGAAACAGTTATCTATCTTATCAATCTCTTAGCAGCCTTACCTTTCTCACACTGTTCCTTAAATAGATAGGATAAAATAGCTCTTTCCTACCTAATAAGAAGAGGAGTCCATACCTGAAAAAATAGTTTTTTTTAACAAATGTAGTCATACACATATACATACAAATAACTATACAAATCAACAAATAAAGAATTAGATATAATTTTTTTTACAAAAATTAATGCAAATGCAATAAAGAAAATAACAATATATATTGGCTAATCTAATTTTCCCTCAACAAAAACTCAAAACTTGTACAATATCACATAAGTCTTAAGGAAATTTTTCAAACTGAATAAAGTAACCAAGCGACAGGCAAAATAAAATTATACACAATTTCTTCATATATCAATATATGTTTGCGTTCCGAAATAATATGACAAGAGTACCACGTAATACTCCCAGAACTGAATAATTCTAAAGGGAATTGACATAAAGAAAAATAATTCAAACTGAATACTAATCACATAAGAAATAATGGTCTCAAGATTTCAGGAAGTAGATCTGATTTGAAAGTGGGTAAAAACAGCTTCGCCAACTGTGTAGTAAATGACTGGAATAAACTTCCTACAGAGGCAGTGGGATGTAGCACATTTTGAGCTATTAATCTAACGTATAATTTTTATGTGTTTATTATTTATCAGTGCTTATTTATTGGTTTTATTCCTTTACATAATTACTTATTCATTTGTATACTCATTTATCTATGTATCTATTTTTTCGCATCCGAGCTGGTTATGGGCACGTTCTTCCTTTATAATCTTTTATAAATTATACATTATATATATATATATATATATATATACAAGGAAATAGACTTCATATTAGGAGATAAGAGCAAAAGGGTTAGCAATGTTACGGTCGTAAATAAAGTCAACATAGATAGTGACCATAGAATGGTAGCTTGCACAGCTAAATTCAATTTCAGAGCCGAGAGAAATAAACTAGTTTAAAGAAAGAAAATAAGCCTTGCAAAGCTTAAGGATAATAATAAGAAATTTCAGTTAGAAATTGAAAATAGATTCGAAGCTCTAAGAACTAACGAGGACACCGTGGAAGATATGAATTTGAATTTAGTGAATTTCATTAGGGAATCGGTAGAGAAAGTAGGAAGTACAAAATACATTAGAGTAAACAAATACTCCAAAGCTACAAATGACCTAATTAAAATAAAGACCATGCAGATTAAAAGCAGGAGAGACGAAATAGAAAGAGTAGAACTAAACATGCTCATCAACAAAAGGCAGAGGTCAGAGAAAAGAGAAATATAATGAAATAGAAGAAACTATTCGGAAATGTAAAAATATTAAAGGAACCGAGGGCTGACAGCAAATGATATGTTTGAAATATAGAAATGGAAAAATCAGTAAATGCAGAGACAGAATAATAAAAAGAGTAGAAGAATTTTACTACGAGCTTTACTCGCAAAAGACCGTAGTGGAGTCAGTAAATTCATGTGTAGACGTTAGTAGTGTACCAGAGATTACAAAGGAAGTAGAATTTACTCTAAAAATATTAAACGAAGAAAAGCACCTTGGGAAGATGGTATATCGATTGATCTGTTGAAAGACACATGGAAAGAAGTTCATATTATATACACCCAGTGCTTACGTCAAGAAAGCGTTCCTGATGCGTGGTGCAATGCTACAGTGATTTTGCTTCATAAAAAATAAATAAAAAATAACCAGAAGGTCCTTAGTAACTATCGAACGATTAGCTTTCTATCAAATGTATATAAAGTATTCTTCAAGATCCTTACAAATAGACTAAGTCAAGTTTTAGACTGAAACTAACCGAGAGAACAGGAAGACTTTAGGATCGGATATTCGACTCTAGACGATTTGCAGGCGATAAACCCACTAATCGTAAAAACGATAGGATACAATATACCTCTGTGTTTAGCTTTTGTAGATTACGAGAAGACCTTTGACTAGGTAGAATAGCAATACTAAACTAGCTACGCAGTGTACAAACGAACAGATCGTAAGAGTTTTAGAAAAGACTTATGCGAAAGGTATCGCAATTCGACTACATATAGACACAGAAAAGATCAAGATAGAGAAAAGAAAATGGCAAGGCGATGCAATTTCACCCAAATTATTTACAGCTTGTTTGGAAGATATTTTCAGAAGGTTGAATTGGGAAGAGAAAAGTTTGAAGATTAATGGCGTATATTTGAACCACCTAAGATTTGCGGATGACATTATTCTTATTTCAGAAAGAGCAGAGGACTTGCAAGATATGCTGAGCTATTTGAACAAGGAAACTCAAATATTACACTTGACTTGTCAATTTACACCGTGGAACTCCCCCCTGGAATCCTCCATTTACTCACTAAGCCATTTCGCACCGACGTCAAGATTTCCCCAGTCCAATGATCTTTACTCTTACATCCAAGTGCCTCCCCTAAGGGCATGACTTTACTCCCATAAACCAATAAAGAATTTTCCTGCTCCACCCTTTCTCCAAATAGAAAGACTGTTACAAATGTCTTCAGCAATGCTTCTTACTCAAGCAATGACGATATCGGTGCATGAGTGGCTTAGTTTACATATTGTTGGGTCAACATAATACAGCAATAAAATCGGGTCCCTACATAAGAACATAAGAATGAAGGAGACTGCAAGAGACCATAAGGCCTACACTAGGCAGCTCCGTATCCATCACCACCTGTCATTCCCATCCATAAAGTTGTCTGATAATTTCTTAAAACAACTGATAGTTTCAGCGCTTACTACATGGTTACTAAGTTTATTCCATTCATCGACCACCCCATTTTAAACCAATACATGCCTATTTCCTTTTTAAATCTAAATTCGTCCAGTTTATACCCATTACTGCGAGTCCTGCCCTGTTGTTTTATTGTGATGACCTTGTTTGCATCACCCTTGTTAAAGCCTTTGATCCACTTGAACACCTCTATTAAATCACCTCGCACTCTGCGTCTTCCCAGAGAGTGTAAGTTAAGGTGCCTAAGCCTCTCTTCGTAAGGCAAATTTCTGAGCCCATGTATCATTTTGGTCATTCTTCTCTGTGCTGATTCTAGAGAATTGATGTCCATTCTATAGGACAGAGACCAAAACTGTACCGCATAGTCAAGGATGGGTCTATCCTTAGAGTATGATAAATATCTCTGCACTTCTATTCGTTACCGTACTAGCAATGAAACCTAATGCTATGTTAGCTTTATTCCTGGCGCTAATGCACTGTTTCCTTTTTTTAAGGTCCGGACTCACTAGAACTCCCAAGTCTCTCTCGCACTCAGTTTTCTCTATAAGAGTGTTACCTAAGCTGTATGTATTTTCGGGGTTGTGTAGCCCTACGTTTAACACGCTACACTTAGAGATGTTGAAGTTCCTTTGCCATTTTACCGACCATGTGAACAATTTGTTAAGATCATCCTGCAGAATCTCTGCGTCGTCTCCTGACCTAATTAGGCGTCCTATTTTAATGTCGTCCGCAAACTTACTAACATCACTATTTATCCCGTCGTCTAAGTCGTTTATGTACATAATGAACAAGGGATCCAAAACTGAGCCCCGGGGAACCCCACTAGTAACATTGTTCCACCTAGATTTTACTTCATTTATGGTGACCCACTGTTTTCTGTTACTAATTCAATCTGTAATCTATTCTAACACTTTTCCTCCTATGCCACGGCCTTTGATTTTATTTAGTAGTCTCTAGTGTGGCACCTTGTCGAACGCTTTGCTAACGTCAAGGTAAATAATATCGCAATTATCATTGTTATCTGACGCCTAGCGGTTGTTTATAAACTTCGAGACGAGGAACGAGATTATGCAACTCCTTCACGGCTATTATCTACCAAACATCCAACTCATAAAATTAAATTTTTGCCACCTACCTCTCTACCTTACTTGTCTACCTTTATCTACCAGCCTCTTACATGCTCTCTACTTTTATGTTTATGTAAAGTGTACAATTAATGCATTTTTCCAGCAATAATCTACGTGTGTGAGGCTTGGAAGCTAACAAATGCGATGTAAACAAAGTCAACGACTGCACAGAAGAGAATAGATAGATCAATGATGGGAATAACGCTGAGAGACCGAAAGAGATGAAGTTGGGCGAGAGAGCAGACTAGAGTGAAATATATTGTGGAGGCAATAAAATAGTAGAATTGGGCAGGTAAGTTAGTGCAAGCGACAAATGAGCGATGGAGTAGGTGTATTACTGAGTGGACGCCGCGAGATGGGAAGCGTGGATGAGGGAGACCAGAGAGAAGGTGGAAAGATGAGATAGAGAAGTTGTAGGAGTGACGTGACAGAAGTGTGAATTATGTAATGCTTTGAAGGAGGCCTTTGTTCAACAGTGGGCTCAGGATGGCTGTTTTGATTGATTATATATATATATATATATATATATATATATATATATATATATATATATATATATATATATATATGGCATTCATCTTCAAACCTTTCTATTCCCAACTCAACCTTCTGAAAATATCTTCCAAACAAGCTGTAAATAATGTGTGGAATTTTATCACCTTGCCGTACTTCTTTCTTAATCTTGATCTTTTCTGTATCTCTATGTAGTCAAATTATAGCGGTACCTTTTGCATAAATCTTTAAAACTCACAATCTGGTCATTTGTACACTGCTTGCGTACCGAGTTTAGTATTGCTATTTGTTCTATCGAGTCAAAGGCCTTATCGTAATCTACAAAAGCTAAACAGAGAGGTATGTTTATATACATTATATATATACATTATATATATACATTATATATGTACATATATTATATATATATATATATATATATAAACGGTATGTTCAATAAGTACTGAGAAAATGTCAGGCGAGACATTAAATATGATTTGATCAAAATACCTCATGGTGAAGTACACATACATATATTCTATAAAATGACTAACTGGCAACTTTCTATATTTGTTGGTCTGAGTGCAGCGGTGAACGTGGTGGAACCAGTCTGCTTCGGTTTGCCGATCTGTGAACACTTGTCAAGATGCAGGGAAACATGGAGCAATGTTACGCCATCAAATTTTGTGTTAAACTTAAAAAAAATAGAAGCTTATGAAATGTTAAAGGAGACCTATGGGGATAAACAGATGAGCCAAGCCAGTTTCTAACGGTGGTTTAACAATTTTCTGAAGGAAATGAACAGGTTGAGGATGAACCTAGATCTGGAGCACCGAAAAGTGCGCGTAAGGTGGAAAACATTGAGGAAGTACAGAGGTTAGTGATGCAAGACCATCGAATATCTGTGATGATGATATCTGAAGCTGTTGGTATTAGTATTGGCACAGTAGAGAAAGTTCTGACCAAAGATCTGAAGCTTCACAAAGCCTGTGCCAAGTTCGTGCCAAAGATCCTCTCCGACGACCAGAGGCAGTTTCGTGTGGAATGTTGCAGTGACATTCTCGAAATGATAGAGGCTGATTCAGGTTTCCTGAATAAGGTAGTGACTTGCGACTAGAGTTGGGGTGTTCACCTACTACCCTGAGAGCAAACGTCAGAGTCTCAGTGGAAGCACGCGACCTCCCCCAAACCCAAAAAGGCAAAGATGAGCGTGTCGCAAGAGAAGGCCATGGTCATTCCTTTCTTTGACTCCCATGGGCTCATTCACGTTGAATGGGTTCCTCGGGGTCAATCGTCAATAAGGAATATTACCTTACTGTTCTGAAAAGGTTCAGGGAGAAGATGAGGAAGAAGAGGCTTCAGCAGTGGAGGAGTAGTCAGTGGTGGTTCCACCGGGACAATGCCCCATGCCATAAGTCAACGCTGGTGACCACCTGGAAGGCCGACAGGGGAAAGAAAGTGGTACAACACCCACCCTACAGCCCTGACCTAGCCCCTTGCGACTTCTTCCTGTTCCCACGAATGAAAGACAGCCTCAGGGGAACCAGATTCCAGTCAACAGAGGAGCTGAAAGAGGCATCGGAAAGTTACCTGAAGGGACTACTGAAAAAGGACTTTGAGGAGGACTTCCAGGATTGGGAGAGACGCATGCAGAATTGTGTAGATGCGAGAGGCAATTATTTTGAAGGAGGCAAAGTTTTGTAAGCTTATGAAAATAGTGTCTCTCCTGACATTTTCTCATTACTTATTGATCGTTGTGGTATATATTGTATACATTATATGTATATCTACTAATAATAGAAATTAAACCATTTCAAAGGTGACATTTTTTAAGATGTTACATGTCTTGGAGAGGTGGGTCTGTAAGTCCTCCTTGGTCGTAAGTTCTCCGAGGCAGTAAGCCTTTCGAGGCTGTAAGTTCTCCGAGGATGCAAGTTTTCCGAGGGTGCAAGTCCTCCGAGGGTGCAAGTCCTCCCAGGGTGAAAATCCTCCGAGGTTGCAAGTCCTCCGAGGGTGCAAGTCCTCCGAAGTTGTAAGCCCTTCGAGGCTGCAAATCCTCCGAGGTCGCAAGTCCTACGAGGGTGCAAGTCCTCTGAAGTTGCAAGTCCTACGAGGTTGTAAATCCTCCAAGGTAATAAGTCCTCCAAGGTAACAAGTCCTCCAAGGTAACAAGTCCTCCAAGGTAACAAGTCCTCCAAGGTAACAAGTCCTCCAAGGTAACAAGTCCTCCAAGGTAACAAGTCCTCCAAGGTAACAAGTCCTCCAAGGTAACAAGTCCTCCAAGGTAACAAGTCCTCCAAGGTAACAAGTCCTCCAAGGTAACAAGTCCTCCAAGGTAACAAATCCTCCAAGGTAACAAGTCCTCCAAGGTAACAAGTCCTCCAAGGTAACAAGTCCTCCAAGGTAACAAGTCCTCCAAGGTAACAAGTCCTCCAAGGTAACAAGTCCTCCAAGGTAACAAGTCCTCCAAGGTAACAAGTCCTCCAAGGTCGCAAGTGGTCGCAAGTCCCCCAGTGGTCGCAAGTCCCCCAGTGGTCGCAAGTCCCCCAGTGGTCGCAAGTCCCCCAGTGGTCGCAAGTCCTCAGTGGTCGCAAGTCCTCAGGGGTCGCAATTCCTCAGGGGTCGCAAGTCCTCCGTGGTCGCCATGTTCCCTTGAACTGATCAGGAAAAAATGTCCCTTGGGTTCGGCCTCGGCCTCGGGGCGGAACCCCAACACGGGATCCCCAGCACGGGATCCCTATCGTGGGATTAAAGCGCGGAGCGCTGCGCGGCCGAAGGGCGCTGTTTGAGCAGCCAAGCCCCCGGCGAAGCCGAGGAGGGCGAAGCCCGCGGCTTGTAATATATATACATATATATATATACATATATAATATATATACACATATATATACACACATAATATATACACATATACATACACACACATATATATATATACACATATATATACACATATGTATATATACATTATATATATGTATATATACATATATATATATATATATCTGTATATATATTATATATATATATGTATATATACATATATATACATATATATATATATATATATTTGTGTGTGTGTGTGTGTGTGTGTGTGTGTGTGTGTGTGTGTGTGTGTGTGTGTGTGTGTGTGTGTGTGTGTGTGTATGTGTGTGCGTGCAGAAGATTCATACTAATTGGAAATCAATCATGCTGAAAATCATCGGTATTTCAAACGTTTTTGGGTATTAAGACATGTTAGTATTCCTAAGAAATATCTTCACAGGTGGAAACGTTTGGACTATATTCTCATTTTCCCAAAGGGTATTCAGCACGCACGAGCACACGCACACCCACAAGCACATAGAAGCTCACGTACACACACGCACGCACACGCATACGCGCGCGCACACACATACAAATATCCACACACACACACACACACACACAAAGTAAAACCAAATATGACAGCTTTTTTACAGTTTATTTAATTTTTATATTCTTCCGTTTGAGGGATGTACAAAGAATTAGAGAACACGAGGAATAAATATTAAAAGATCACCCCTTTATTCACTTTACATAAATATCACATATATAGATAGATATATAGATAAATAGATGGATGGATAGGTAGATATAACATATGTATATCTTTCTACAAAATCTTCCTTCCCAGGAGCACTATTTGTGATCACCAAAGGCGCGGCTCTCATTTCCCTTGGCACTCATTTTCTCGCCTCATTTCCTTCCTCGCCGTCTTCACACACTCAATCTTCCTCAACATTTCCTCCTCCTCCTCCTCCTCATCTCCTCTTCGTATCTCCTTCATCTTCCGCTCTTTCCATTACCTTCATATTAATCCTTTGACTGGCAGGCGTTCCTCTTGCCTTCAGTCTAACTGCCACCAGACGATTTTTTTCATCTTTTGTACTCCTGTCGTCGTTTTCAGTGTTGTTTCATTTAAGCAAGGTAGCGGGGTAGAGCTCCTGGGGTTCTTAAATGAGATTGTCTGGATTAAACCCTCCAACTATGCAAATAATCTCACAGCTCCTGGGTTTTTGTAACATTTTTTCTAGATTAAACCCTTCACCATTGCAAATAATCGCTTAAATCTTGTTCTAGTTTAATGCAGCTAAGGGTGGGCTTGGGGAGGAGGAAGCCTCTTGACTTCTAGCTAAGATATTGTGTAGATTATCTAGATCATATTCTAGTTTGCACGAGATGACGAAATATCTAAATGGAAATGTAGAATGATTTTTGTATTTTGTAACAAACTGCAGTTCTTCGATTCTCAATATTTATTCTATTCTTTTGCATTTGCGCTATTTTATGTCGCTTTATTTCACCTCCTATTGAAGAGGCAGGAAGCAAGAGGAGGAAGAGGAGTAGGAGAATGAAGATGAAAGAACTTGGAAGAGAAAATATGTGGAGGTGGTGGAGGAGTAGGAGATGGAAGAAGAGGACGAACAGGACGAGGATGAGGAAGGGGAAGAGGAGGAGAATAGATAGGAAGAAACCAGGACGAGGAAGAGGAAATGTAGGGAGGAGGAGAGGGAGGAGTAGCTGGAGCAAGAAGACGAGTAGGAGTAGAAGGAGGGGGCGAAGGAGGAAAAAGGAGGAAGAGGAGGAGGAGGGAGAGGAGGAGGAGGAGGGGAGGAGGAGAGGAAGGGGAGGAGGAGGGGAAGAGGAGGAAGAGGAGGAAAAGGAGGAGGAGGAGGTGGTTGAGGAGTAAGTCAAAGATAAGGAGAAAGAGGATGAGGAGAAAGGAGAAAGAGCAGAAGGAGGAGGAGGACGGGGAAGACAAGGAGGAGGAGGAGGAGAAATAATGAGAATGAACAGGAAGGAACCAGGTAGAAGAAATATAAGGAAGTGGAGGAGGAGGAGAAGGCGGAAGAGGAAGAAGAGGACGAGGAGAACGAGGAGCAGGAGGATGGAGGAAGAGGGAAGAGTCAAAATTGGACCAAGAGGTCTCCTGGGTCCTGAGGGAGAGTCCCGAAGGACTTGGCACCGTACAGGTCAAAACAAGAAGAGACATACAGACCCGAACGCAACACTTTTGAACACACTCGTGTGCACATGTACTCACAGAGAAAAACGTACACGAAGCACGTACGCATGCACGTACAAAAACAATTACGTGTACACAAACGCACATAGTAGTCCACATTGTGTGAGTACATATGCAGTAATGACTTGCCAAAATATACACTTGCATACTTCATGGATCAGGTTCATATGTCTAGCTAACAATGAGTAAAGATATTCAGCCATATCCCGTCGCAAGAAATAGAGAGAAATATTGTTTATTATTTATATATATATATATATTTATACATATGTATATGTATATATATACATTCATACATATATATATATATACACACACACAATCTTTGTACAAGTGATGAAAGGGAAAAAATGTCACTCAGTGAGAGAAATGGTTATGGTTTTGCTTACAGGAAGACCCGGATTCGTGTTTGGATATCTGGGGGAAAAGGGGGAGTGAGGGGTGGGTGGGGAGGGGTGCGGGACCGGAGAGAGAGAAAGGGAAGTCTTGTATGTTGAAGCTTAGTGAAACCGTGAACAGGGATACGGACAAAGGGCCAAACGAACATGACTAGTCGCCTTTCTGAGGCTTTGGTTAGGCTAGCTTAGGTTAGCTTAGCTTAGGTTAGGCTAGGCTAGGACTCTCCGCTCCCTTAGTAAAAAAAAAAAAAAAAATCTAAATCAGAATTAATAAACTAGAATAAAGTAAATAAACAAAACATAAATGAATTAACTAACAAGTAAATGAAATAAGCATAATTGAATAAAATGAAATAGAATAAAATAAAAATAAGTGAAATAAGATTAAATCAATTAGAATAGTAGATACCATGAGATGCTATGAAATAAAGCGTAGAAAAAATATAAACGGGCAAAAAGATAAACAAGCAATGAATAAATGGAGAGGTTGATAAGACTCGTCAAAGCATGTGTTACGCAAAACAAATCCACAACTTTTGATCAGATTCATAACTTCATAGCTTAAGCAACTTTATCTTTCATCATTTTACTGACATATGAATTTATATGTAAATAACTTAAGCTAACTTTGACAATAGGAATATTTTGCAATTATGAAAATCGCATAAAGGCTAATAAATAGATAATATAAGGCTATATATTTTTCTCTCTCAAACAAGCATATGGTGGGGAAATGGATACCGCATCTGTGTACCCTGTGGGCGGTGAAAATGACTTAATTGGTCGAACGAGGGAATTATGGGTTCCATTTTCTTTATTCGTATTTTTAAGTATATGCATACATATGTATATACATATGAATATATATATATACATATATATATACATATATATATATATATATATGTATATATATACATACACACATATATATATATATATATACATATATATACATATATATACATATATATATATACACATATATATACATATATATACATATATATATAAACATATATATATATACATATATATACATACTAAGAGCTTTTTCCACCTCATAAGGGAGGTAGCCAAGTCAAGGGCATGCACCTACTCTCACCCATTCCACTCCCTTTCCCTCCTCTCATCTTAGCTCCTAATGTATGTGTCATCCCTATATCCCGCCCACTGACCTGGGACAGAAGTAATGTAACAAAACACAGTACATCCAGAACAAGGCCGCTTCACTTCATCGGTGACCCCTCCTTCCTCTCATGAAGAAAAAGAGAAGACGGGGAGAAATCCCTTCGGGCCCCACACACACACAATCCATCGGCCCTCCCTTCCTAATGAACAATTTAGTATTATCCAGGAAAAGATGAGGAAGAATTTTCGATGTACATGTACTTCGGGGAGAGAGTGGGAGAATATCAGATCATTTTTTGTTGGAAGGTGAAGAACGCGGGAAAGGGCGGAAGATGCTTAGAGCAAACTTTATGAGAAGGAAAAGGAGCAGGTGTACAGCAAAAATCTGAGAGAAGTGTGTGAGGTGATGAAGGATAGAGAATAAGTAGGTATGAAAGAGGAATGGGGGTGCTTCAAGGAGAAAGTGACAAGGTGTGCAAAGATGGTATGTGGAACAAGGAGGATGGGAGGGAGCAGAAAGAAGGGTAGTGAGTGGTGAGATGATGAAGTGAAGAGGGTAGTAAAGGAGAAGAAACAAGCATACATGGACTGGTTACAAAGTAGGATGAGAGAAAAGTATGAGAGATATAAAGAAAAAAGAAGGAAAGCAAAACAAAAGATAAAGGAGACAGAAAAGAAAACGGATGTAAAATGGGGAGGGGTACGACAGAAATTTTTGAAAGTAATAAAAGATGTTTGGAAGGAAATCAAGAAAAGAAGGGGAGGTGCTTCAAGTAGAGAAGAGAAGGTAAATGGCGCAGATGGACAGATCTTAACGGAAGAGTAGGCGGTAAGAGGAAGATGGGCGGAGTATTTTAGAGAGTTGTTGAACATGGTGGAGGATAGGTAGGGATTGGTGGTAGCAGTGGGAGGTGTCAAGAAAATGACGGTGATGGAATAAGAAATAGAGGAGAAATAAGAAATGATGAGGTGCAAGTAGCTCTGAAAATGATGAGAACAGGTACGTCACACACTGGCAAGTGAGGCTGTTCTTTGTGTATCTAAGGGATGGTAGAGTACCAGAGGCCTAGAGGAGTGCCTGTATAGTTCCGCTTTGAGTAACTAAGACTTTTAAGAAGAGGATTGAGTTATTTACTGGACTTAAATTCACAACTGAAGACAGTGTGGACAATTCCATGCCCTTCTTAAAGTGGACAAAATGTCACCACCGTCTACAGCAAACCTTTCAATGAAGGCCAATGTCTCAATGGAAGCAGCGAGTGCCCCGATCGATATAAGCAATCTACCATTGGGGCTTATGTCCGCAGAGAGCTCCCACATTATGATATCTGGTCAAACGTCCACCAAGAATTAGAATGTATAACCCAGGTCCTAG
>NC_134802.1:24844198-24866698 GCF_046742065.1 Oratosquilla oratoria
TTTCTCTATTCTTATGTTTTTATATACACTTTACTTTATCGTCTATTGCAGCTTCCTCCTATCTTAAGTTCTTTTGTACACTTTAATCTACTCAATTGAATTAATTCTTTCATACAGCCTCTCAAATTGACAGTTTTCATCTACCAATGCATAGATCTATCGATCTATCAAAATGTCCTTCTCCCTATCTACTTTCCACCATACCATCCCTTGACATTCTTTTATATTTACATTTCATATTTTATTGTTTATATTTCAGAATTATATTCTATATCTATGTCATATATCCACACCTCGTTCATATTTCATATTTATACATTACATTTGCATTTATATTTATGTTTTGTATTTTATATTCATGATTTTGAATTTGAATTTTATTTTTATAATTTATATTCATATTTTGTATGTTTATATATTATATGCAAATTTGATGTATTACATATTCTATATTTCATATATTTTGTGTGTACTTCATTTTTATATTTTGCACTCATATTTCATTTATGTTTTATATTCACATTTTATAACATAAAAACTTTTTAATACAGTGCTGTCCGCTTACTCTCGTGCAAATATAACGAGACGGTTTCCCATTTTCTATGAAGAAGCCATTTGACGAATCTTCTCAATAAATAGAAACCTTCTTCGTCTTGAGGGTTGATGATCTGATTCGTAGAACGTTCGTTTCCTTATAAGGAGGTCCGTTTTTAGATACTTGAGATGGTTCTTATGATTATACCTATTCATCAGTGCAAACTTTCCTCTGTGTGTTTAAGTTAATGTGATATGGAATTTTTATGTTAATTATGTTTACCTTATCTTTTTTTCGAAAAGTTCTTGCAAAAAGTATACATGTATGCATGTACGTGTACATATACTGTATAGTGCGTGTATATGTATGTATGTATCAATAGTATAGATACAAATATTCATGTATGTATGAATGTATGTATGCATCCACACATACACGTACAATATAAAACGTATATAAATATATGTATGAATTTATGTAAACATACATGTATGTATGCAGTATGCATCTGAAATATGTTTACATATATGTATACAAATGTATGTTTACATATATATGTACACATGAATATATGAATGTATGTATCTATGTCTTAATACATTTTCATGTACAAATATGTCTGTATTTGTATATCTGTGGAACTGTATCTTTATGTACCTGGCTTGTGTATCTGTATATCTGAGTTTGTGTGTATTTCTATATCTTTGTAGCTGTGTATCTATGAATCTAGTTGTGTGTGTGTGTGTGTGTGTGTGTGTGTGTGTGTGTGTGTGTGTGTGTGTGTGTGTGTGTGTGTGTGTGTGTGTGTGTACAAGTAATATTTTTCTTTCTACGATGAAGAACTTTCCAATTACATTAAGAATTGTTTCACTTTCATTTTTTTTCAACGTACCCTTACTCTTTTTCTTCTTCTTCTTCTTTGATTTACCCTTCTAACATTCCTTTGGCTCAGAGAGACTTTCTTTATGTGTCCTGTAGTTTCTGTTGACATTTCGGTTCAACTTTGTTCTGCCTGAGTGTCTTTGGTTTTTCATTTATCAAAGAAAATCCATCTTTTCTAATTTTTTATCAGGGTATTTTTTTTGGATATGGCTTGTGTGTGTAGTTGTTTTAAGTTTCTTTGTGCTTTATAGAAAGTGAGGAGCTTCAGCCACAAGGCGCTGAGTGACTGCAGCCTAAGCCGTCACTTTTGCACTATACGATTGAAGCGTTGGGGCAAACATCAGTCACTGCTGGGAATCGCGAACGAGTGCGAGATTCGAACCCACAACTAAGTGAATGCGAGATCAGCACGCTTCCGATTATGCCGGCAGTGCACCTTGTGTTATGTCATTATTGTAAATATGATTATTTATTTATTTTTTATTTTTTTGAGGAGGGAAGGAGGATTATTTTTGTGTCATATATCTTAGTTATGATATTCATCTTATACGGAACATTTCGTTCATACGTTCTTGTTTATCTTTGTTCTTCTTGTCTAGGACACTTGGGAAAACGTCAAAAGCTCTTCAAACAGATATATCACTGATGACATAATCTACAAAGACAATCATGATGTCTTTCCTTGATTACATGATTTCTATTCTTGTATATTCTGGTTCTCCTCGTTCAAGGTACTAGGGAAAATATCAAAAGCTCATCGAACAGGTGTGTCATTGATGGTAAGATACATAAAGATAATGATAATATCGTTTTTCCCCTCTACCATATTTGCTATTAGACTATTATATATCCTTAACCATTCACCAAATCTAATACATGGTGAATACAAGAAAAATAAAAAATATATATACATATACTAAAATGTTAGCGGATTTTTTTTCTAAGATATTAGACGATGATACGTGTATAAAATAAGCTTCTCGTATATCTTTTTTTAGATTACTATATTTGTTATTAGACTATCATATATCTTTAACCATTCACCAAATCTAATACATGGTGAATACCAAAAAAAAAAAGGAGAAAATGTATATACTAAAATGTTAGCGGATTTTTTTTTCTAAGATATTGGACGACGATACGTGTATAAGAAATGCTTCTCACATATCTTTTTTTTTTTTAGATTACTATGCTTTTTAGTACAACTTTTTTTTCCACATTTCTGTCACTCCTCAAAAATCCTAAGCTTTTCAAGCAAGGTCTCCTTCCACATACTTTCATACAGCATTCTTGAACATTTGTCTAAGATTTTCAATACACATTTCCGTCGCTCCTCAAAAATCCCAAAGCTTTCAAGCAAGGTCTCCCTTTCCATTAATCTCATTTCTCAAGACTTGACGAACATAAATCAACAGTCACATGTTTCCTGAATATAACTTGATCAAATATATTCCGTCTCAAGGAAGCGCAACGCGCAATGCTCAATCGGGTCTGGCACACTATCAAAGGCCTTTTCCACGTGTACACAAGGTCACATTTCCTACATTTAGCTCGATCGTATGTTATATTTCGTCCCATTAATACAAAACGCGTAATTCTTAATCCAAGATACATATCATTAAAGGCTTTTTCCATGTGTTTGTTTGAGCATAATGTTACTGATGCGATAGAAAGCACAACCTGACCCTTATCTGGAGGATTTCAAGCAGTTTTGTGTTTTAGTCAACGTAACAGCTTTCCTCGTCATGGGCATATAGTTCCCTTTAGCGTTGCATAGGTTGGCTATTCTATCTACATGAAACATTCTATGTTACATTTCCTTATATGTATATAATATATATGATTTATATGTATAAATACATGCATACACAAATACATACATGCATACATATGTATACCTGAATGCCATCACCGAAGCAAAATATACGAGTTTTATTAACAACTTTAACAGAAGTCCTGTTGCCGCTTGGACAATTCTACTCTCACAAAAAACAGACAATTTGACTCAGTTTAAGGGAAGTCTTTCGTACATAAAGGTATCATCATTATCACTAAGATACACTTGCTAAGCCTCAGGGTTTATTTAATCGGATTTCCTCTGGTTAACCTCAGGAATTAAATGCAATCGGATGACGGAGACGAGGATATGAACTTTTGTATTTCTTGATTAAATCCTCTACTACGGGGTATGTCTACTTGGGTTCACAAAACATGTCAAGATAGACTATGTAGTGGAAATATCCACGACTGCTTTTATTTGTACATTAAAAATTAGGTAGACATCCAAAAACAATAATCAAATAAATAAGTATTAAAGGAACAAAAAACAAATATATGAAAGTAAAAAAATAAGTCGGTATATGAATAAACGAATAACTTGATAAGAAAATGAGCCAATTCATTACTAAGTAAACTAATGAACAAGTGAATTAGTTGAATCTACAAAGACGAAATATTACTGTATAAAACGACACACACACACACACACACACACACACACACACACACACACATATATATATATATATATATATATATATATATATATATATACTATATATGTACATATATATATTTATATATACATATATACATATGCTGGTACATTGTGACGAATTGATTGTGGAAAAAATAGTTACGGGTCTACTTCCTTGTTTCTGAGTTTATTCCTGACCGATTTCGCTCTATGCTTTTTCAGAGTATAGAACGAAACCGGTCAGGAATAAACTCAAACTTGGAAAGAGACCCGTGACTTCTTTTTCTGAAGAAGCATAGAGCGAAACCGGTCAGGAATAAACTCAGGAACTCGGAACTAGACCCGTGACTTCTTTTTCCACCTTCATCAACTTGTCACAATGTACCAACATATATATATATATATATATTATATATATAGATATATATACACTATAATAAAGTAATAGCCTCTGTCTGTCTGTCTCTTTTCACGACCCCCTCCCAGGGTTTTGGAGATAGACCCCCATAACCATATATATTCTAATACCCTATCACTTCAAGTACTTGGATAACTATATTTCATCATTTTTTATTATTATCATTAAGGTTGGGGGTTGAAGTTGGGTGGGGTATGGTTAGGTTAGGATGTATTCACGAACTCTTCCTAGGTTTTTGCAGATAGACCCCTATAATCACTTTTATTCTGAAACCTTATAACACAAGGTACTTGGATAACTATCTTTCATTTGCCTGTCTGTCTGTTTTGCTTAAAACGTTTGTAACAGTCTTTCTGATTAGAGAAAGGGTGGAGGAGAAAAATTTATTGGTTCATGGGAGTAAAGTCACGCCTTTAGGGGAGGCACTTCGATTTAAGAGTAATTATCATTGGATTGGGAAAGTCGTGACGTAGGTGCGAGGTGATTTAGGAAGTAAATTGAGGATCCCAGTGGAGGAGTCACTTGGTGTAAATTGACAAGCCAAATGTAATATTATTTGGTAAAAGAAAAAAAAACTTTTACCTCCGTTTAATTCACCCTCGTAAGAAACATTACTTACTTCCTACAGAAAGATATGGTGAATGACATTATCACGTAAGACAGTGATGAAAAGAAAGTTGAAAGTGAAAGAAGAAATACAAAACCATAGAAGGAAACAGTAAACCGTAGTTACTATTGTGGTAACGGTGGAGACGAAGAAAAAGTCAGAAAATAGACACGGTCATGGAAAATACTGTGGAAAGAGCATGTATTTGGGAGCAGAAAAAATATGGTCATTTGAGTGAAATTGTTTTTCATACATAACACTGAACAAGCTCCATTAATTATATTAAAAAATGTTAAAATTGTTTTATAATTTTTTCAGTGGCTACCTTTATTATTATTATCATATATATATATATATATATATATATATATATATAATATATATATATATATATGCTCGTGACCTCGGCTCAGTCTGCTCGTGACCTCAGCTAGAAAGCTCGTTTTTCTGCACAGACACCAGCTAGCGAATACCTGTGAAATTTATATCTCCGAATAGTTTAAGTGATTGTGTTGTGTTTTTTGTAATTGTATACGTATAGCGCTATACAGTTACAGATATAAGATAAAGTGTAGTGTTCTATTTGAATTCAAAACAGTTTTCTATTACTGTACTCCAAAGGTAAGAGAAATAGTATAAGGTAAGTAGAGTAAGCTTCGCGTATTTAGTTTATAAAAGACCGCTTTTTGTTGTTGTTGTTGTTGTTGTTGATTTGTATTTTCTCTTTGCCGTTTTTTATTGCTAAAGATGGAGCAAAATGGCTTGTGAAGGTTGCGTGAAGCTAGAGGTCCGTCTTAGGATGTTTGAGGAGGAAATTCGTCTTCTCAGGAGTGCGCTCCGTGAGAAGAGTGAAACCTCCCCACAACCCAAAGAGCGTTCCACTTCTTCCCCTACTGTCATTGCCGTGAGCGAGTGGGGCTCCGTGGGGTCCCATTTGTCTAGCCCGCGATCGGAAGACGTGTGCCCTGTGGAGCAACCGCTGGCTCTAGCCAATCGTTTTGCTCTACTGGAGGATGAAGTGGCTGAAAACCAGGAGTTCTTGGTGGTGGGGGACTCAATGGTGCGAGGCTATGACGACATCCTGCAGCGGAAGACTAAGCGACGTTGCAAGCTTGTATGTCAACCGGGTTTTGGGATCGCCGATTGTACCCAGTCCATCAAGATGCAATCCTTCCTACCATACTCAGGGTCACCACTATATAGTCCATTAACGCTCTATCTGCTACCCTTCCATCCACCACCCTCTCCCATGTGTACTTATGCTCGACTTTCTTCTTAAACACTGTATTTGCTATCATCAAATCTCTTTCAAGACACATCTCCACCATCAATTCTCCCCTACGATTTTTACCTGGAGCTCCATACTTCCCAATCACTCCGTCAATTGGTTTATTTCCTACCCTAGCATTTAGGTCTCCCAATACAACTACATTGACATTTCTCCCTAATCTCTCTATGCACTCATTTATATCTACCCAAAATGCCTCCCTTTCCTCTACGTTCTTCTCACTACCAGGCCCATATGCACTTACAAATACCCACATCACTTTTCCCAGCTTCACCTTCATCCACATTAACCTTGATGACACCTCCTTCCACTCCAATATCCGCTTACTTATCTCTTCACTTACTAGTATAGCCACCCCTTGTCTCCCTCGTCCCCTCTTCACTCCTGAGTACCTCCCAGCTACACTCCTAAACTCACAGTTGCCCTTTCCTTTCATTTTAGATTCACTCAAAGCCAGTACATCCATCTCTCTTCTCACAAATATACTGCCTATCTCTTGCTTTTTACTCTCATCTGTACCACATCCACGCACATTAAAAGACCAAAACCTTAGGGTACTGGTTGGAAAACTCCCAGGCCCTCTTATGCCTTTACTTTCTTTTTTAGGAATGTCCCCTATTGGGGCTACAGGTAGTAGGACTCCTAATCCCATCCCCCGTCCCTTTTTTGTCGCCTTTTACGACTCAAGGGTAAATACTTGGTGGCAGTATTCTTTTCCCCCACCACAGGGTAGGTAGGCGAAAAAAGGAAATGAATAATCAGAGAAATGGTACAGGACAGTAACAAGGGGTTGGGGGACAGCATAACGGAGGGACAGTCGTAGTATAAAAGTGTAATCTCTATGTACAGAGTTTTCCTCCATCACAGACAAAATGATATGTGGCTCTCGTTCGTAGGGGCGCCCCATATAGACCCTAAAATATCAACTGCATGTTACTTTGCCACAATAACATGCAGCCAATACCCCAGACGGGGTATATATATATATATATATATATATATATTATATATATATACATTATATATATATATATATATATACATTATATATATACATATATATATATACACACACATATATATACATGTATATATACACATACATATACATACATGTATATTCACACATACATATATACATGTATATTCACACATACATATATACATGTATATATACACATACATATATACATGTATATATACACATACATATACATGTATATATATACATACATATACATACATACCTACACACATACACATACATCCATATATACACATACAAATATATAAATGTATATACACATACAAATATATAAATGCATATATACACATACAATATACATGACATATATAAATACATGTATATATACACACACACATATACTGTATATACATGTATATACACACACATATACATGCATATATACACTACATATATATAAATGCATATACACATACATATATATATACATGTATATATACACACATATATATATATATACATGTATATATACACATATATATATACATATATACACGTACATATATATAAATGCATATATACACGTACATATATATAAATGCATATATACACATACATATATATACATGTATATATACACATATATAAATACATGTATATATACACACACATATATATACATGTATATATAGACACACATATACATGCATATATACACGTACATATAAATGCATATATACACGTACATATATATAAATGCATATATACACACATATATATACATGTATATATACACATACATATATATATATACATGTATATATACATATACATATATACATACATATATATACATGTATATATATACACATACATATATATACATGTATATATACACATACAAATATATACATATATACATACAAATATATACATATATACACATACAAATATATACATCCATATATACACACACAAATATATAAATGCATATATACACATACAAATATATACATGTATATATACACATATATAAATACATGTATATATACACATATAAATACATGTATATATACACATATAAATACATGTATATATACACATATATAAATACATGTATATATAAACATACAAATATATACATGTATATATACACATATATAAATACATGTATATATACACATATATATATGTATATATACACATACAAATATATACATGTATATATACATATATAAATACATGTATACACATATATATATATACATTTATATACACACATACATATACATTTATATTCACATTTACATAGACATGTATATACACACATACATATACATGTATATGTACACATACATGTATATATACACATGTATATGTACACATGCATGTATATATACACATATATGCATGTATATATACACACATATATGCATATATATATACACACATATATACATGTATATATACACATACATATACATGCATATATACACATACATATACATGCATATATATACACATATACATATATACATACATGTATATATACACACACATATATATAATTATATATTATATATGTATATATAAATATGTATACACACACACATACACACACATTTATATATATATATATATATATATATATATATGTATATATTATATGCATGTACATATATATACATGCATGTATATATACACATGCATGCATGTATATATACACATGCATGTATATATATACACATACATGCGTGTATATATACACACATACATGCATGTATACATAAACACATACATGGATATATACATACACATATTATTATATATATATATATATTAATATATATATATATATATATGTGTGTGTGTGTGTGTGCGTTTATATATATATATATATACATATATAATATCTATACATATATATATATACATATATATATATATATACATATATGTTGTCTAGCTTCTGAGGATGTTTTTTATTTCAATGATTCATGGTCAGGTTTTAAGGAACAACTTTAATCCATCTTCGAACGTCACTTTCCCTTATTACGTTATTCGTTAATGTCATCGTTAACGGGGCGTCTTATCTTTCTTAATTACACCTCTGACGTCACCGAGACCTCCCCCTTATAGTATTCCTATCTTTCTCTGTTCATGTCACCATCCAGCTCCGGAACTGTACCAGAGACCAAGAAGATGATAAAGAGTCTACGCCAATAGACATTGAGTAGCTGCGACCGAAGCTGTCCCCTTTTACCTTACTATTTTGGGGAGTATTCGGGAGAAGTAACACTCACCGCTGGTAACTGGAGAGAAATGCGGGAATACGAGACCACCACGCCTCCGATTACGCTACTAAATACTTCAGATAAAAACATCACAGAAGAGATGGAGAGGACATTGGTTTACACAACCCTCCACTCACTCACCAAAGACAGCTTTACAAAATCTCTTCACATAGTAACTAACGGATTGACCCGATAGCTGTTGCCGGATTCTTTGGTGTCGTGGATGTCATTATTTTTTCACATGTCCTTAAATCCGTCCCACTCGTCCTTTTTTCTTTTTTATATAAATCTATCCGAGTTCTTTTATTCTTATTTCTTTCATACTCGGTCCTTAATTTGATTGAAGCAACATACGAGTAAACAAATATATAAAAAAGTAGATCAATATATCATTGATTGAATATAAAAGTATATATATAAATGAATAAATAATTAACTAAATACAAAGAATAAACAAAAAAATTTAAAGCTAGTATTACACTGGAAGTATTTTTTGCCAGATATTGTAGTTTAGTTTTATTGAGAAAAAATAAATAGATAAAAAATTGAATATATAAATGAATGAATGAATAAGTATATTGATACGAGGACAAACAAATAAATAAGAAATAAATAAAGCCTCTACAGATAGTGTCAGACTCGAAGTACCTTTTTTCGGCTAATGCGACCTCTAATGAATAAATAAATAGATAAATGAATAACTAGGCCAAACAAAATCAGATAAATCAAATTGTCTACACAACCTCAATCTCCAGAATGTGTTGAAACTCCCTCCTATTTCAAACTGTAGCGAAAATAAATGTTATTTCACCTTTGAAGGATTCCAAGAACAATATATATCACAAGCAAATCCTATTTTGGCTAAAAATCGCAGTTACACTTGAAGGCATATTTAAGTATACTCGTACCGTGATATGTCGGCGCGAAAATGAACCGATTGAATATCAGTTCATCGTTGGGACGTTAACACAATTTAATACACATTTGTTCTCTTGCACACGTATGCACTGACATACACACTTGCACATTCATACACACACAGGGATACACATTTGTACATACGCATACAAATATGCACACATACATACATACATACATACATATATGTACAATCACATTGAAGCGTACGCCCACGCGCACACATAATTATATATATATTATATTATATATATATATTTATATATATATATATATATATATATATAGAGAGAGAGAGAGAGAGAGAGAGAGAGAGAGAGTGGGAGAGATCAAATCATCTGAGCAGTGTATTTCAGCCTCTGAGAAAGCAAATAAGATTCTAGGACTGATTGCGCGATCTTCTTTTCAAAAGTCCATCTCTCATTAACAAGCTATATAAATAGTTAGTTTGTCCACATTTGGAATATGCTGTTTCCGTATGGTCACCCATCTCATTAAAGACATTGAAAGATTGGAAAAAGTACAACGGCAAGCCGCAAAACTAATTCCAACTATCAAAAATAAATCATACGAAAACGAACTAAAATATATGAATCTGTTTTGCCTAAAAAATGTACACTCATAGGTGACTTGATACAGGTCTTAAGATTCTAAATGAAATTGACAACATCAAAAGTGACAAAATGAGAATCCGACAAGAAATAACTGTCTCAAACTGTCAGGAAATAGATTTAATTTGGAAGTGGGTAGAAACAACTTTGCCAACCGTGTAGTTAATGAATAGAATTAACTCCCTGCATAGTCAGTACAATGCAATTCATTTCGAAGCTTTAAGGTTCATTTAGATAAACACCTAAGCAAGATGCTGTAATGGCTGCCATTTATTTTGTATTATTTATCTATTTGTTTGTTATTATTTTTCTGTTTATTAATATTTGCTTGATTATCATTTATTATTAGTTATCTGTCAATTTATTATTACTTACTATTTACCTGTTTATTCATTAACTTTACCTATCTATTTGTTTATTATTATATATTATTTTTTTTATTATAATTTTTTCGCATCCGACCTAGTTATGGACCAAAATGTCTCCTGGTGACTTGGTCCTCCTTTGTAATCCCTTGTAATCCTTTGAGATAGATAGATAAATAGATATATGAATTACCCCCGACCGTCAGAGTACCCAGGGCAAAGGTGATGCTTCCTACTGTGTCTGAGCACCTCTCCATGTACACAGTTTTCTTGATTATTCTTCCCGAGACTTGCTGTCTTTCATTTCACGCCTCAATTCCCTTTCTTCTCCATTTCTGCTTTAGCTCATTAACATATAGATTTCTACATTTCCTCGAATTATTATTTTTCCACCTCTGCTCTCATTTGCATTGGTATTTGGTCCCTTCACCTCTCCTCATCTTCCTCCTCCTCCTCCTCCTCTTTCTCTTCCTTCACTTCTTTCTTCTTCTTCAGTTCTTTCTTCTTCTTGAACTCTTCATCATATACCTTTCCCCCATTTCTATTTCTCTCATTCTCCCTCTTACTCCTTCACCTTCTTTTCCTCCTCCTCCTCTTTCTCCTCTCCGCTTCCTCTTACTCTTACTCTTCCATGTTCTCTCTACTCTCTCTTTTTATACCTCTTTCTTCATCTTCTCCCCTCTTCTTCATTCTCCACCTATTTCTATTTTCTTCCACAGACCCTTTAATCCTTCTACCGTCCTCTCTCCCCACTCCTCTCTTCTCCTCTCCTCTTCCTTCTCCTCCTCTTTTTCCATTACTTTTTCTTCTTCCTCCACTTCCTTATTCGTCCTCTCTTCTGTGGTCCCTCTTCCCTCGCCATTTTTTCTTCTTTTCGTTCTCCTACACCTATCCTCCTCCTCCTCTTCTTCCTCATTCTTCTACTTCTCCTTCGCCTCCTCCTCCTCCTCCTTCTTCTCTTATTTACCCATCTGCTCTTTCGCCTACTCTTCCTTCTCTTCGCCTCCCTCCTCGGACTCTTTTTGCTCTTCCTCCTCTTCGTCTTCCTCCTCCTACTTCTCTTTTTCTCTCTCCTCCTCTCATCTTTCTCTTCCGTCTCCTTTTTATCATCCTACGCCTATTTCTCTTCCTCTTCTTCTTCCTCTTTATCTTACTTCTCCTCCTCTCTCTTCCTCCTCCTATTCTTCTTCCTTTTCCTTTTTCTCCTCCTCTTCCTCCTACTCCTCTTCCTCCTCCTCTTCTTCTTCCTTTTCCTGCTCCTCCTCCTCCTCTTCCTCCTTTTCCTGCTCCTCTTCCTCCTCCTCCTCCTCCGGAATTCGATTATTTTTCTTCCGCCCCGCCGGACTGCTCTCTTTCTCTCTCGTTATGGCTTTTTGCAAGACGGGCGGAACGATTCATAATTACTTTTGATTCGTTTCATTTTGATTCGTTCCATTTGTGTTGGCGCGGGCGCCGCCTTTTTTTTTTCTTTCAATCTTTCTTTTCTTTCAATCTTTCTTTTCTTTCCCTCAGACTTTCGTCTTTTCCCTCCCCGGCCCTTCTGGACTTGTTTGTTCAGGCGTGCTTCCTTCGTGGTGGTGATGGTGATGGGAGTGGGGGTGGTGATGGTGATGGTGATGAAGGTGATGATGTGTGATAGTGATGTTAGTGAAGGTGATGGTGATGGTGATGATGGTGATGGTGATGATGGTGAAGGTGATGATGTGTGATAGTGATGATGTTAGTGAAGGTGATGGTGTGTGATAGTGATGATGTTAGTGAAGGTGATGGTGTGTGATAGTGATGATGTTAGTGAAGGTGATGGTGTGTGATAGTGATGTTAGTGAATGTGATGATGTGTGATAGTGATGATGTTAGTGAAGGTGATGGTGTGTGATAGTGATGGTGGTATGGTGAAGGTGATGATGTGTGATAGTGATGATGTTAGTGAAGGTGATGGTGTGTGATAGTGATGTTGGTATTGGTAGTAAGGGTGCTGATGGTGGTGAATGTGATGGTGATTGTGGTGATGATAGTAACAAAGATGGAGATGAAGTTGTAGATGAAGACAAAAATAATATCATAACGATGAGTATGATGATGACAACGATGATAAGGACAACGATGACCATTTAACGACGATGACGACATAATGCGACGATGATGACAATGACAACGACGACGATGAAGATGATGACGATGACGATGAGGATGACACCCTCCTCCTATTGCACATTCTTACCTCCACATTTTCACTTTGACACCCTCACCCTCCTCCTCACCCCCCCTCCTCCTCACCCCCCTCCTCCTCACCCCCCTCCTCCTCCTCCTCCTCCTCCTCCTTCTCCTCCTCCACGCATTATTTCTAATTTCCCGACTTCTTGCTCCTTCCTCAAATCCTCTTCCTTCTTCTCTTGTTCTTCTCCTTCTAATATTACTCCTACTCCTCCTCCATCTTCTCTTTTTCCTCTTCGTCCTCCACTTTTTCCTTTTCATCGCAGCCCTCTTAATCCTCCTAGTTCTTTTACCCTTCTCCAGCTCCTGTTTGTTCACCTCCTTCTCATGCTCCAATCTCTTTCTTCTCCCTTTCCTCCTCCTCCCTTTCCTCCTTTTTCTTCTCCTCCTCTTCCTTATTTTCCTCCTTCCTTCTCCACATCCTTTTCTCATTATCCTCTTATTTCTCCTTCCCATCATGGTGCTTCCTTTATCCTCCTCATCCTCCTTCTCTTTCTTTTTCTCTTGTTTTTACTCCCCTTTTTCATCTTTCTCTTATACCTCGTACTTCTTCCATTCCTCCTCCTCCTCCTTCTTTTCCTCCTCTCCCTTCCTCCTCCTCATTCCTTCTCCTTTACTTTTCTCTTTCCCCTTCCTCCTCCTCCTCCTCCTCTTCCTCCTGCTGAAGTCATCTTCGTAACTCGAAGAACGTGTCCTGTAGCCTCGGGAGGTTCTCCATCGAGTTGCAGAAGCTCCCGATCTTTCTGCGGTTTTTTGGTTTTTCTTCGGCACTCTTATTTGCTCTCGACTCTTACTCGATCTCCTGCCCGTAAAAGGGGGAAGAGATCAAGCAAGAGTGCGAATTGGATCTTTGAGGGGAATTCTCTTGTTCGACTCTTTACTACTTTGCAATCATGACCTAGTTTCTGGATTAATGTCCTATTAGGGTACTTTGTTTTATTTTACTTTAATTTTTTTTATATTATTTTTTGTTCTCAGCTCAATCTTTGGGGAGAAGCCTTCTACCAAACTCAGAATTTTTTATTTAATTATCATTATTTATTGCTTTAATTATTTTTATTTTCTAGTTTTTGTACAATCACGAAGTACGATTACGCTCAGGGTCAGCAAAAAAAACAAAAAAAAAACAAAAAAAAAACAACAACATTGTTTCCATATAATACCGTGGCTTCTGGTTGTCCATATTCATTTCATTCACTATATACATAATAATCATACCAAAGGATATCTTATAAGGCGGGTCGCAAGGCAATACATGCACCCACACTTCCTCCATCCCGCATCCACCCTTCATCCATTTGGCAACGTCATAGCTTCTTTTGTAAGAAAAACCATCCCTGTTCCCCGCATACTGCCTGGGTCAAACACAAAGCAGCAAAAAAACAGAACTTTCACAAAATGGTACGATAGCTGCAGCTGGTTTACACCTCTCCCCGCTTTATTTACTTCAATGAATAAATTGAAACTATAATTAAATTTAGATGTACTTTATAGTATAGTATATATACACATACACACACACACACACACATATATATATATATATATATATGTGTGTGTGTGTGCGTGTGTGTGTGTCACAATGACACACATGTCGGATGGCTCGCCATAATAAAGACTCGGTGAAATTAGAATAGAAACTGAGCTTGCCTAGTACCATCGGGGAACTACCAGGTCGTAGTCCAGGTCGATCCTTTTGTACGGCCTGGATGGCTTAAATATATATATATATATATATATATATATATATATATATATATATATATATATATATATATATATATATATATATATATATTATATAATAAGTGAAACACAAACCACAGAAAATATAGATTTTGCTAGACAAAGAGGCCTAATATTCCATGAACCAGAATCAAAACCAATTCCTATTATTTTGTTTATATGGGACCCCCAGCCTATACTTGGAAGATGCATAGCTTCGCCAAAGAAGAAGATAAAAAAAATCATAACAAATGTATCTCTTGTTAACCTATCATTTTCCTTATTAGGTCAAGGTTGCAGTGTCCAGTTTGGCTTTGTCTATATTTCAGGCTTAGAGCTAGGAAAATAAAAGAAGTTAAGATGAAAAATAAAGAAAATATAAGATAGAATAAAACTGAAGAAAATAAGACAGAACAAATAAAACAAAATAAAATGGAATCAAATAGAGTAAAATAAAGTAACAAGATAAAACAAGATGAAATATAATTAAATAGAATACAATAAAAGAAAACAAGGAAACAAAACAAAATAAGATTAAATCAAACAAAAGTAAATCAACTGATTAAATAAACATTTCATTTGTGCTATGGTTGGATAAATGGTATTACTTAATTTTCTTGACCACTTATTAACATTCTCTTTAATATAATGTAATATCATGGACTCACATGACCCACGCAAATAAAATCTTTATTTTCACTACTTGTTGTGGAGGTCGCGATTAAAGATGGATCGAGTCCTATTGACAGAGTTCGCACTAAGGGCTGACTTCGAAATTAAGATTCATTTTCCCCAAAAAGATCCTACGCACTTCATAGTAGTGTAGATCGTGACGTTTACCTGAACCAAGAAAAATACTTCTAATAACATTTAAGTCATCTTAAATGGACTTACGTAACAACAGCATAAACAACAACAATTATAATGATCCTTAAGGTAGGAGGTTATGAGCAAATGCAGCTATGCTCTCTGAATGCTTCTGTCCACTGATTGATGATCGATTGATGATTGATTGATTGAAGCTTTGTCCTGTGATCAGTTCGTTCGCCTACATTCTTTCTTAACGCTTATGTACTTGTTCAACTTTGTTCAACCTTATTCACACAAACATTCTCTTCTCCACACACATAAAACCTCGTAGCCTCAAGGGCTGAATTTAGGAGATGTACTGGTCTTGCACAAAATACTACGCTATCAAGAGCACCCTCCCACCAGTTACACGAGAAATTCTTTATGGTGGCCAAGTAAGAGAAAAAATACTTAAGTCTTATCTCTTAAGCGTCTTATCTCTTAAGCAGCTACAACCTCCATCTCCTTTACAAACACAAACACACGTACACACAACCACACACACACACACACACACGTACACATACACACAGATACACACGTACACACACACACACACACACACACACACACACACACACACACACACACACACACACACACACACACACACACACACACACACACAACCACACACACACACACACGTACACACAACCACCCACACACACACGCGCGCGCGCACAATAAAATTAGAAGAAACAAGATAAAAACGAACATATATAAGCTAACAAACAAACAAATGAAATAAAATAAATCTTCGAGAATTGCTAAGCATCAAGAAACAAAAACTTATAGCAAGCCTACAAGACCAAAAAACTTTTGTACCCCCAATCTATCCGCCCACACATCCATACACACACACACACACACACACACACACACACACACACACACACACACACACACACACACACACACACACACACACACACACACACACACACACACACACACACACACACACACACACACGTACGCACGCACGCACGCACACACAGATAGACTGATTTTTGTTGTCCCTCCCCATAAAAAAAAAAAAAAAAAAAAGGAACCTGTTCCAGTGCAAGGAGGACGAGACCCTGAGGGCCACCAGGCAACCCCGGAGACAAGTCCTCCTCGAACCTAAACGCTCCAATGAACAGAGTTCGAGGTCTGCCAGCTGTACCAACTACCACTAGCCCCCCCCCCTCTCCCCTCCAGAGACCCCCCTCTATCCCCCATCCCTTTTCCAGCCGCTCGGCTTCCTGTGTTTTCCAGTGGTCGACCCAAAACTTCAAGAACTGGTTTGGTTTCGGCAATTTTCTCTTGTTCTATATAATAAAACTTTCTTTAGCTCCCCACTTTGACCCCCTTTCCCTTCTCGACTCCCTCTTTCTCTCCCCTTCCTCAAGCACCTTCCTCTTCTTCTTCATTCCTCACTTTCTTTCTTAATCAGCTTTTTTTTTTATTGGTAAAAAAAGAATCCTTATGATACTTTCTATAGATTGCACTTTCACGCTCCATCTCCTTGCCTTTCACTTCCATAAGTTTTATGCAGACAATAGTTTTGGGCCGTAGTGTAAAAATTCCTCCGTTCTTTTACCCTCCCTTAATCTTCACAGATACCACTTCTATAGCTACACCTTTTCGATGCGACTTTGTCCTATTGTCCCCAAGGATAGAAAAGCCCTAGTTACTACCGACGAATCCTTACATATCTCCACAGTTCTTCCTTTTTTTTTTTTTTTTTTTTTTTTTTTTTCGTTTTTTTTTTAGATATCACCGGTGAGCCGCTGGAAGTGAACCCTCACGTGTCATGTCATAGGTCACGTACATGTCTCACGCGGCTGACAGCTCTTCTCACGCTTTTGTTTGCGTATATGACTTAAACGTGTTTCGTTCTCTGGCGTTATTTTTCACGGGGGAACTATTTCTTCCCCTTTATGTATTTATTCTTTTATCTGTCTTTTTATTTACTTATTGTGTGTTTTTACATTTTGATTTATTAGTGTTAGAGTAATGTCAGTTAGTATTTTATTACTTTTGACAAAGGTTATGTTTTTGATCGTGCTGATTTGTCTAAATGACAGTCAGTTTACGTAAAGTGGACAAACGAAAACAGGAAAAAGTAGATAAATGAAATAAATTAAAAAAGGGAGAGAGAGAAAGACAAAAAATTGAGGGAGAGAGAGAGAGAGAGAGAGAGGGAGGGAGAGAGGGAGAGAGGGAGAGAGAGAGAGAGAGAGGGAGAGAGAGAGAGAGAGAGAGAAGAGAGAGAGAGAGAGAGAGAGAATATAGAGTGTGTAGAGAAGAGGGAATACACAGAGAGAGAGAGAGAGAGAGAGATTGCGTACTAATAGAGAGAGAGAGAGAGAGAGAGAGAGAGAGAGAGAGGATCCTCTCAGAGCTAGAGAGAAGAGAGAGAGAGAGAGAGAGAGAGAGAGGCGTTCTTGGCCACAACTGTCTCCAGGCGGAAGCTCTTCATCAACTCGAGAGCACGTTCTGGAGCAGATTCTGCGGAAGCTTCTACAGAATCTTTCCTTCTTGTCAAGCAAGAGAGCCAGGTTTCTCCTCCTCTTAAAGATCTTCATGTTACCACCTTCAATACGGCGACAAGAAGAAAAAAAGGGACAAAACAAAATTAAAGAAAAAGAAAAAAATCAGTGATGGTGGACTCGGGGTGTGGATGAGCTTCTCCCTCAGACCACTCGGACCCTCAGCCGAAGGAAATCGTAAGTCCTCGAGTGAGGAACAAAGAAGAAAACCTACATCACCGTGTTGAAAAGGTCGAGATACTGATTAATCCATGGGAAGGAAACGAGTGGGGGGGGACTTGGCAAATAGCCTAAGATTTCATTCTTGTTCTTCTGGAGGACACTAGACTCTCGTTGATGATGAATGCATTGATTCGAGATTGAGTTTCTGAGTATGAATCCCCCACCCGTCTCCCCCCTTTCCCCCCTTCTCCCAACCCTTCCCCGTCTCCCCCTCTCGCCCCCTCTAACGCGCCTGTAGTGTCTTATTTGCATTCTGTCGTATTAACTTCCCCCTTTCCTTCTTGGTGGCAAAGGTTCTGTCTTCCAAATTACTGGATTACTGCGGAGTCTTCAGTTCTTTTCGACAAATCTTTTGATACAACTCTTAGAAGGGCGATGGTGGCCAAATCATCTTTCCTCCACTTCTACTCGTACATAAAGATGATCTTTCAAATTATTGGATCATTGTGGTGCCTGTGCTTTATTTATGTTTTTTTTTTTTTTTTAAGATAAAGCTTCATAAATAATTTTCATTTTATGAGTGCCTTAATCGATTTGTATATTTATATTGATGCTTATTCTTGACTTTTGATTCATTTTTATTTACTTATCTATCCATTCAATCTCTTTGGTTATTTACTTAATCAATAATTTATTCCTTATCTATATGTTTTCTAAACTCATTTAACTTTCTTATATATGCAAATGTCTAGCTTCGACACTAAAAGGGACCCACTAATAGTCTGGATCTTCAAGTTTACGAAACATTACCGACACTTCATTAACTTCAAAGTTCTTCTTTGTGTTTATTCTAGGTGACTTTATTCCGGTGAGGTAAAGCAAATCTCTAGTCTAAAAGAGAAAGAAATACCTACGAAAAAGAAATTTAAAAGAAAATTAATTATAAAAAAAAAAATCGTAGCCTGTTCATCTCGAGGCCGTTCGAGGGAGATGAATAAAATCGCCTGGCGACAGACAAAAGAAGATAAAGTGCCAACAGGCACTGAAGGAATGAAATGAAACGGACCATAAAGCCTGCTACCGAGGGTAGCCAGATAAAAATGATGTCATCATGTATGGACAAAAACTGAGAAAAATATACAAATGAGTAAATAGATAGATAAACTGATCAAAGAAAAAGAATATAAACAGATATAAGACAAAAATATAAACAAATAGAATGGAAGAAAATATATTGATAAATTTGTGTATATATATATATATATATATATATATATGTGTGTGTGTGTGTGTGTATACATATGCATATATATATATAAACATATATTTTATATATATATGTATATATATATAATGTATATATATATATGTATATATATAATGTATATATATATAATGTGTGTGTGTGTGTATACATATGCATATATATATATTTATATATATAAATACATATATTCATATATATATGTATATATATATAATGTATATATATATAATGTATATATATAATGTATATATATATAATGTATATATATATACATATATACATATATATATACACGTATATATGTGTGTGTTTACACATATGCGCACATATATCAGAAAGCGGCCATTTTCTATGAAAAAGGAGAGGAATATGAACATAAAAGTTGTGTGTGTGGAAGCAAGATGACAGCAATTAAAGAGTGAAGAAATAGAGATGGATGGGCGGGGGAGGAGGGAGAGAAGAAGAGAGGGGAGAAAGGTGGGTACAATTGGGGGTGGGGGGAAGAGGGGAGACGACCGAAGCGTAAGGGATTGGGAAGGGGAATAAGGAAATGATAAAAAGAAGGGAGGGAAGGAGGGAAGGGAGGGAGAGGGAGGGAAGGAGGGAAGGGAGGGAGAGGGAGGGAAGGAGGGAGAGGGAGAGGGAGAGGGAGAGGGAGAGAGAGAGAGAGAGAGAGAGAGAGAGAGAGAGAGAGAGAGAGAGAGAGAGAGAAAGGAATAGTAGGAACAAAAGGATGGGAGGGATGGAAGGAGGGGAATGGGGAAAGGGAAAGGGAGGGAGAGAGAGAGAAGAGGAAAGAATGGAAGGGATGGAATTAGGGGAAGAGAGGGTAAAGGGAAGGGAGAAGGGAAGAGAGGGAGGGAGGGAGGGAGGGAGGGAGGGAGAGAGAGAGAGAGAATGATGGAGGGAAGAAAGAAAGGATGAGGCGGATGGAAGGAGGGAGAAAGAGAGAGGAAATTGAAGGAGAAATGATAGGAAGGATGGAAAGGAGGAAATAGAGGGAGGGAATGAGTGAGTGAGGGAGGAAGGGAGTGAAGGAGGGAAGGAGGTATTAAGAGAGGGATGGAGTGAGGGAGGAAGATAGGGGAGGGGGAAGGGATGGGAGGGAGGGAGGGAGGAAGGGAGGGAGGGAGGGAGGAAGGGAAGGGGTAGGGAGGAAGGAGGGAAGGGGGAAGGGAGGAGGGGGAAGGGAGGGGAGGGAGGAAGGGAGGGTAGGGAGGAAGGGAGGGGAGGGAGGGAAGGAGGGAGGGGAGGAAGAGAGAGAGGAGGGGGAAGTGAGGGAGGAGGGAGAGAGGGAAGGAGGGAGTGAGGGAGAGAGGATGGAGGGATGAGGATGGGAGAAAAGATGGATGGAAGGATGGAAGGAAGGAAGGAAGGAAGGAAGGAAGGAAGGATGGATGGATGGATGGATGGACAGATGGACGGACAGATGGATAGATGGGAGGGAAGACGTGAAAGAGAGGAGTATAAAGAGGCAAAAAGGCAAATAGATAAACAACAGAAAAAGTGAAATATATATGTATATATATATATATGAATAAATAGATAATAATAAAATAACTCATGAATAAGTAAATTAATAGATAAACGAAAATATAGATAGGTAAATGAAAAATATAGAAAACTAAGTAGGTCAATTAGATAAATAAATAAGTAAATAAATAGTGCCCACAGAGAACCACGAAAGAAAGTAAAATCAACTCGAGGTCACGGTTGCCATAGCAACCTGACATTTATTCCTGAAATACCAGATGAACGGCTTTGAACATGGCGACCAATGAACTTCTTTATGTTCAGTTATTACCAAGTTCTTTGATTGCTCCGTTGCATGTGCGTCGGTGCCCGGTCGTGATTTACTTTATTTTTATCGCCGGGGGCAGAGGCTTTTGACCGCGTGACAGTATTTCTTCCGCTGTTTGTACTACATAACGACCCACATGCCGGGTATGCATGGAGGAATATTTTCTTCTTAGATACTTTTTATTATTTATATCTATTGCTGATATAGAATAATAACATTTAATATGAACATGTTTCTTATTCTAATTTTCTCGTAGATTTTTTTTTTGTACGTAAGTTTCCTTGACTGAATAAAATACCCCGGTCACAGCCAAAATAAGTATCAACCTCAACGGAAAGCTTAATATGTCTATAATGTTCATCAAATCCATATACAATTTTAAAGGCTTGTATTAACCATCCCCCCAACCGAGTCTCTCTCTCTCTTTTTTATGTCCCTCTCTCTGAGAGATGATTACTCTTTTTATATCCATATATTAATACAATCATTACTTCTTTCCTTGTGTTGACGTGATTTGATGCCGAACCGTAGGGGGTTTCGCGGTGATTGAGATATCACCAGACTAA
>NC_134802.1:24871698-24874198 GCF_046742065.1 Oratosquilla oratoria
ATTAGAAATATAGATAAAAGCAACGCAATGGAAGGTGAAGATCAGTATTTCTATGGATTTAATGAGGGGGGAGATGACCTCCCCCGATTAGCAAGTCTAGAGGAAAAACTAGAGAAAATGAACGAGCAGTGGGAGGTTAGGTTCGGTCAACTTACACGGATTACACAAAGAGTTCATAAATTGGAAGAACTAAAGAAGGAGAACCAAAACCTAAATAAAGAAATAGAAGAATTAAAAAGACAGTTAAGAGAAGTAAAGGATTAGAATGAGGAATTAAAGAATAATAATAAAGAGAATAGTCATAGCAGGGTTCGAGAAGAGTCCAAGAGAACAACAAAATTGAATTTAGAGATATAGTAAAACAACAGATGAAAAAGCAAACTAAGGGCACAGTTATTAAAGTGATGAGGGAGGAGAATATAGTAAGAAACTTAGCAGATAAAGAGAAATGTATAATTATATTAGGGATGGAAGAGAAGCATAATCCAAATAGGACTACAAGAGTAAGAAGGAAAAAGTAAACAAGATATTAGAAGTAGTTCAAGAAGATGAACAAGAAACAGGGAAAGAAATTTAAGAAATATATAGACTAGGGAAATACAATACAGATAAGACCAGACCGATTAAGGTTAAATTCAGGTCACAAACCACAGCAGAGAATATCATCAAAAACAGGGAAACTAGCAAAAAGTGATCTACATATACCGGTATGGATAAAAAGAGATGAATAAAGAGGAAAGAGAGGATGAGAAAGCAAAAAGAATGGAAGATAAAAAACGAAAATATAACAGAGTCAAAGAGAAATTCTATTGGAGAGTAGTGGATATGAAAGTGAGGAAATTGTTCATAGCAGAGAAAAAACGGAAGGGAAACAGAAAACACGATGGAAGCAGCAGAAATTTAAAAGCGTCTTGCACAAATATAGATGGCTTAATAACAGGCTTGAATGAACTGAATGATTACCTGAAGGAAAAAGAACCGGACACAATGGGAATTGTAGAGACAAAATTGAAAGGTCCACAACCACCCAACAGTGTAGGACATGCTGCATATACTGTAATTATTGGATTAGAAACAAAGGTATAACAAGGGGGTGGAGTTATGTTCCTGACTAAGAATAATATAAAAGTGAGGAATGTCACATATGGAAAGAATAGAGGTGATTATGATGGAAGCGGAGGACAGGGATGTGAAGAGCAGGAAGTTTGTGGTAAATTATGTGCTTCCTAAAACGGCTTGGTGGAAAGAGAGAGAACACAAAAGTATGTTAGAAGACACAAGGATACCACTAAATAAGATAATGGAAGACGGAGGAAGAATAAGTTGTAATGGGTGACTTTAATTGTAAAGAAATCTGCTAGGAAGAGATGATAGTGAAGGGTGAAGACGACCTATGGGGAAATGTACTACTTGATATGATCATAGAACATACAATGGCGCAATGAATACAAGAGAATACTAGGTATAGAAATGAGGAAGAACCATCGAGACTGGTCCTAATAAGCACATCAAAACCTGAAATAGTGAACAAGATTGAATATAACACACCAATAAGTAAAGGTGACCACATATTGGTTGAACTGAAACTATATGAGGAGTACATAAAAATGAACAATATAGATAAGGAAGATTGATGTATGAGAAAACAGATTTTGATAGAATAAGAAAATTCTTTCAAAAAGCAGACTGGGAAAGGATACACAAAGAGGCAACAAAAGTAGAAGAGAAATGGAATATTTTGACAAAAAATTATAAAGGAGTAGAAAAGTATGCTCCAAGACAAAAACGAGAAAATGGATATGTAAAGCAATGGTACAACAAAAGATGTAGGTAGTTAAAGGACAAAAGGGTTAAGCTTAGATAAAATGAAATAAAGACAAAAGGCCTGAAAAATGGAAAATATATACTAGTTTCTGAAATGAATATGTACAAGTGTGCAGAGAAGAAAAGAGAAATTATGAAAAATGTCAGAGAAAAATGTAAAGATCAACCAAAACTATTTTATAGATTTATAAACAAACTGAAAAACAAACACGAATTAAAGAATCTACAAGGAGGAATAGCATACACAGAGGAAATAGAAATGGCAGAAAATATGAACAAGTATTTTAGATCGGTGTTTACGAGGGAGAACATACAATTTAGAGATGTTGAGTGGGAGGAGAAAGTCCCCCTATGAGAGAGATAGAAGTATCAAGAAAAAAATAATGAATCACTTGAGCAATCTCGATGTCAGAAAATCGCATGGACCTGATGAAATGGCAAACTGGATTTTGAGAGAATGCAGGAACGAACTAACAGACAAAATACATAGTCTAATATGCAGTTCATTGAAAGAAGGAAAAGTTCCAGAAGATTGGAAAAGAGCAAATATAGTACCAATATATAAAGGGGGAAACAAGGAAGACCCTACTAACTATAGACCTGTTTTTCTTACAAGTACGATAGCTAAAATTTGTGAAAGATTGATCAAAATTAGATGGGTAAGGCATCTGGTAAA
>NC_134802.1:24879198-24906698 GCF_046742065.1 Oratosquilla oratoria
AAAACTTTATCCTTGAAATTCAATTACAACTTGACCGAAGTCATGCATATATTTTAATAATAGAGAATATTCAATAGAATGCAATATGTCGTGATCCTGAGCCTCATCTATCCTGGAAACGTGTCATTACGTTTGTGGGCTGCACGGCTTGAAGTGATACCAAGAAAAGCCGAGCCAGAAGGAAATTCAAGAAGGGTTATTGAACGGTAACGATACATAATACGAATCTATAACCAATTATACGCAAAGCTAATGTACTCATATATAGTCATGTATGGATACAAGCACACAGACACACAAACACAGACACAAATGCAAACATATAAACACACACACACAAACACACAATCACACGCAAACACACAAGCACAAACACCCACAGAGGGATACTCAGAGAAACGGCCACGTAGACAAACACAGAATAGCACTCAGGCACGGAAACTGGTAGACACAGACACACGTATGGAAGCACGCAGACATAAAAAAGCAAACACGCGCAAGCACACGTACATCCTCGTATACACAGGTTCACATACACGCACACAAAACACAAACATTTAAATGACCAGAGTGTATATTCCAGCTAACTTTGCAGTTTTTTTTTTTTTTTTTTTTTTTTATGTAAAGAATTGCTGGATTTTATTCCAAAGTTTAAAGTACAGCCATGTGGATATATTTTCAATCAAAACTATTCATGGAAATGAGAATTTTCATTGGTATTAGACCACGCACTCCATCATAGTAATTGTTAGAATTTGGGTAATTGTTTACTTTCCTGACAATTACCTTGAGAATCAAGTAATCGGGCAAATTGAATTTATTATTTTTTCTTTATTTTTCATTACTTTATTTTTCTGGTGGACATCCGTACCAACGCAAGCTGTACACGCCGTGCCTCAAAGATAGAAGCGCTGGTAACCTACAGTTCTCAATAACAATAACATCGTATCTTATATAACAGAAAACTAGGACGCTACTATAACCCATAAATTTATTATAAAACCTTTTTGAAGTCATAATTATCTATTTTCACACGAACGATTAAGAAATACTATATTATATTTTATGGAATAGGGTCCTTATTTTCATACTCACATTTTATCGATAATTCTGCACTAACTCTTAGTGTTATAATAGCATACCTCAAATGGCTATTTTCACACGCACGGATCACTAAACCCTTAAAAGTAATTAAATATCAGAATATATGTTCTCTCTTAACATACCCATAGTTTCTTGTTCATAATTCTAACTCGGATCTATCCTGAACACGTGCCCTCTTCATACTTAACTAAATCAATATAAACAAGTAAATTTTTTAACTCAATCTTTCTCTTTACATATATTTTCTTGTTCATAATTCTAACCCGAATCTATCATGAACACGTGCCCTCTTCATGTATACGTCTCATATACATGCGAATATATCAATAAGTCATATAACCCACTCACCTCCACTCACCCCCCACTCAACCGCCTGCACCACACTATCCCGACGGCCAGGCGCCAAAAGCTCGCTGAGCTAAGCGCATCCTCTCAAACTTGCCGACTCAACACTTCGTGCTCGTGTGACCGGCACTGCCAAGCACCAAACGACTACACACACACACACGAACACACGCGATCAATCTAGTAGCCACCCAGTACTGACATACGATATTACGTATACTGACGGTCCTCCCCTGGATATATAATTAACATGTATGGTAGTAGACATCAATACGTAATTAATGCAGTTGCCCCACCCATGTGGGACAACAGACTAACAAGAGATTATTGTTAAGATCACGATTAAAGGCAACTCAAGAACTTGTCCATTCGGCACTTCCGGAGAGGAAAACTCTCTGGCAAGACCCGGAGGAGCGTCGGTTCTTGTGACGTGCCCTAGTGTTAAGATTGTGTAGAACTGTGTATCTAAGTTTCAAAGAGTGTGACGAATAAAGAACAAAACTTAAAAGGTGTGTACCAAGTAACCCCTTTCTGGAGATGATGTAACGACCCCGTTACATCTTGTGTGTGCAAGTAACCCTCGGTGGAGATCATGTAACGATAACGTTACACCCATCCCGTTACATTCATACTTAACTAAATCAATATAAACAAGTAAATTTTTTAACTCAATCTTTCTCTTAACACACCGACGCGTGTGTGACCCTAATTCCACAGCCAGGTCCATCCTGAACACTTGTCATCTTCATCCTTAAGCTGTTTGGTGGTGTTTGTGTTCTCTCCTCCTCCAATTTCCTTCCCCTGGTGGTTTAATTTCCTCTTCTTGCTGGAATCCATAAAGACGTGATGGCAGCCTCTGCCTCTCCTACAACACTAAATAACCTCATCTCATGAAATTCTCCATCCTCGTCCCCCCCCCACACCTCCCTCCCTCCCTTCCTCCCACCCTTCCTCCCTCCCAGGTTTGCAAAATTTTTCTGACTGTCGTAATATTGTCTTTGTCATTTACGTGGACACAAGCCTCTTTTCATCATCTTTTGCAATTTGAGCTTGAGCTGTATGAGATTCATTTCCGTTTGTTTCGTTTTGGTTTATGTATTTTTTTTTTTTTTTGGCTTACTTTGTCTCGCTTTATTTTTCTTTACCTGCATAATGTTATTTTTTGTTCTATTTCGTTTATGTCCTGCTTCGTTTTTGTTTTTTTTATTATCATTATTGTTTCCTGTGTTTTGTCTTGTTTCTTTTCTGTCTTGTTTCCTTTATTCTTTCGTTTCCTGTGTTTTTCTTGTTTCTTTTGTTTTTTCTTGTTATCCGTGTTTTTTGTTTACTATGTTTTCTTATCTTTCCCGTTTCTCTTGTTTCCTGTGTTTTCTCTTGTTCCCATGTTTTCTTTTTTTTGTGCTTTACCTTTCTTTGTTTCCTCTTTTTTCCCGTGTTTTTTCTTGTTTCCAATGTTTTCTTTTGTTTCCTAAGTTCTCTCTTTTTCCTGTGTTTCTTTTTTTGTATTTTCTCATGTTTCCTGTGTTTTCTCTTGTTTCCTGTGTTTCTTTTCTTTCCTATGTTTTCTCTTGTTTCTATGTTTCCTAGTTTCCAGCATTTTCTCTTGTTTCCTTTGTTTTGCCTTATTTAGTTATGACTTGCTCTTTTTATTTGTTTCGTTTATTTTTCGTCTTGCCCTCATTTGTCTTAACTGGTCATTATTTGTCTTTTTTTATTTTTATTGTTTAAGGAAATCACAAATAATGTCAAATCTTCGTCTTTATACTTACATTTTTTATAAGTTTGTTTCTCCTCTCGTCCTTTTTACTCCGGTACATATTACTACCATATCACCATATGTTGTTTTTAATTCTAATTTTCTTTTTTCTATTATATCTTTTCTTTACTCTTGCGCCACTGGTGCCATATCTTCATAAATTTTCTCCCTGCTTTTGTTTCTGTGTGTACATAGTCTTTCTTATCTACTCATTGTTTACTCCATGCAACATTTCACTCTAGTGCCATATTTCATAATTTTTCTCCCTGCTTTTGTTTCTATGTGTACATAATTTTTCATATCTACTCATTGTACTCCATGCAACATTTCATTCTAGTGCCATAGCTTCATAAATTTTTCTCCCTCCTATTGTTTCTATGTGGACATTTTGGTCCATATCTAGGTCGGATGCGAAAAAAAAAAAAAAAAAAAAAAAAAAAAAAAAAAAAAAAAAAAAAAAAAAAAAAAAAAAAAAAAAAAAAAAAAAAAAAAAAAAAAAAACATTTTGGTCCATATCTAGGTCGGATGCGAAAAAAAAAAAAAAAAAAAAGATAAATGAATAAATAAATACTATAATAATGTGAATAACAAATAAAATACATAAATAAATGCATAGGTATAGTTAAATAATAAACAAATAGTAAAAATGATAAATTGACATACAACTAATAATTAATGAGAATCAAACAGACAAATAATATAAAGTAAATGATAATCATTACAGCATCTTCCTTAGGTGTTTATCTAAATGATTCTTAAAGCTTCGAACTGAACTACATTACACTGCCTCTGTAGGAAGTTTATTCCATTCATTAACTACACGGTTGGCGAAGTTGCTTCTACCCACTTCCAAATTGAATCTATTTCCGGACAGTTTGAGACTATTGTTTCTTGTCGGATTCTCATTCAGTGTGAAAATTTTGTCACTTTTGATGTTGTCAATTCCCTTCCGCAACATTTCGTTCTACTCTTACATTATCTATCTATACACATATATCTATACATGTATATATACATAATATAATATATATATATAATATATCTATATATATGTCTATATATAGATATATGTATATACATACGAACGCATTAATTTTTATGTATATATGTATCTACTCTGATATGATGTTTCGGCTTTCTTAGGACATGTTTAAGTACAAACAATAGCTAGGTAAAACTATATAGATACAATTATGATGGTACGAAGGGAGGAAACTCTGCAAGAGCTACTGGTTAGTCACTTCCTGGGGTGCTTCATCGTATGACAATCCTACACTGAAAAACTAAGATTAAGAATTTAGTACCACCATCTACATTCATATTATATATATATTATATATATATATATATATATATATATATATATATATATATATATATATATACATACATATATATCCTGGTACATTGTGACAAGTTGATGAAGGTGGAAAAAGAAGTCACGGGTTTAGTTCCGAGTTTCTGAGTTTATTCCTGACCTCTATGCTTCTCCAGAAGAAGCATAGAGCGAAACCGGTCAGGAATAAACTGAGAAACCTGGAACAAAGACCTGTGACTTCTTTTTCCACCATCAACTTGTCACAATGTACCAGCATATTATATATATATATATATATTATATATATATATATATATATATATATATATATATATATATATATATATATGTATGCTGGGACAGTGTGGCAATTTGATGGTGGAAAAATAAGTCACGGGTCTTTGTTCCAGGTTTCTCAGTTTATTCCTGACCGGTTTCGCTCTATGCTTCTTTGAAGCATAGAGCGAAACCGGTCAGGAATAAACTCAGAAACTCGGAACTAATCCCGTGACTTCTTTTTCCACCTTCATCAACTTGTCACAATGTACCAGGATATATATATATATATATATATATATATATATATATATATATATATATATATATATATATATATATATACTCACTGACACATTTAGAAGAAACATATCAGAATAAGAGTTTTATCCCCTTTCATGAGATAAAAGGAATAACACACTTTACATATCCCATCGTAAGACTCAAAAATATCTGTAAGGTCATCAACTTTCCCTAATCTATTTATATACATATATATATACATATATATATATATATATATATATATATATATATATATTATATATATATATACTATACTAACATATTTGGAATAAACATATCAGAATAATAGTTTTATCCCCTTTCAAGAGATAAATGGAATAACACACTTTACATATCCCATCGCAAGAGTCAAAAATATCTGTAAGGTCATCAACTTTCCCTTATCTATTTATTCTATTTTTCTCTATTCCTACTGCTTCTTTGTTATTTATTGCCAAAAGTTACCTTCTCTTATTTCTTTGACAGAAAACTTGATCGTCTCTGCTTCCCTCTCCTCTTCTGTTCAAACAGCTGAACTCTAAAACTGGTTTGGCTTCTATTTACTTGTTCAAGAGTGCTGTTGACATCGTGAATATTGTTCTGGCATACACTAAGATTTTATATATAAATTTTTATTTTTAGACAAATCTTTTGATGCCAAAAGGTTCCTGGTGATCTTGACTTGATAGAAAATATAATCCTAACTATTATGCATTTATGTATGTATATAACTGTGGTTATGTATGTGTACATGTATATACATATGTATATATATATATCATATATATATGCACATTTATATTATATATATATATATATATATATATATATATATAATGCCAAAAAACACAAGGGAAATAAGATAAATGTGACCAAGCGCTTTCGTCTATTTTGAAAAAGCGAAAGTGCTTGGTCTTTCGGCATAATTGCAATCTTCTGCAATATATATATATATATATATATATATATATATATATGTTTATATCGTACATGCAAATAGAATTGAATACGACTGCATTTTGAGAATGATTCAACTTAATATTTTCAATTCTTCTGATCAGGATCTTACCTGCTGGGAGGTGAGTACGAACATGATTTCCATAGCGTTCCATTTATTATATAATCAAGCTTTCGTCTTCAAAGAGACATCTTCAGGATTGACAATATTCTGTAATGTTAAACAAAGCTCTAATCACATCTTTTTTATAATTATAGCTGCACTCGCTGTAACCATTCATGCATTTATCAATGTTGGTGGGTAACAGCGAGTGCAGCGATAATTATAAGAAATCTATGATTAGAGCTTACGTCAGGAGAGCAATAAAAGTTTGTTCCCCGTGGGAAACACTACATGCTGAACTCCAACATTTACGGCAAATGCTCACTAATAACGGCTATGCCAACTTTGACTTTGATGACATAACCAACAAGTTGATGAGTAAATTTAAGCCCAGTCATTGTTCCAATAAGCCTAATTTTATTGATATTTTCTACCGTAACACCTTTACTTATTCTTATAAAAATGATGAAAAAGCGATCAGGGACATTAAGAAAATTGTTGCACCACCAGTGAGAAAAAAAAGGTTCTTATCTATTATAGAAGCCCCGGAACCAGTTTAATGGTTATGAAAAACAATGGTAATGGTCCAACTGACATTACATTCAAAACCAACGTGGAGTATCTATTTCAATGTTCAGCCGAGAGCTGCGCACCTCGCAATTATACATACGTTGGACATTCCAGATGTAGACTCACCAGAAGACTATCTTTACACCAGAAACACAAAGGATTACAAAGGCGGAGCATGTCGACAGTAGACCTTTTGGTCCATATCTAGGTCGGATGCGAAAAAAATCATAGTAATAATAAATGAATAAATAAAAACTATAATGTAAATAACAAATAAAATGCATAAATAAATGCATAGGTATAGTTAAATAATAAACAGGTAAATAGAAAATAATAATAAATTGACATATAACTAATAATAAATGAGAATCAAACAGACAAATGATGACTAAACAAAAATGAATATAAAATAAATGATAATCATTACAGCATCTTGCTTAGGTGTTTATCTAAACGATTCTTAAAGCTTCGAACTGAACTACATTGCAGTGCCTCTGCAGGAAGTTTATTCCATTCATTAACTACACTGTTGGCGAAGTTCATTCTACCCACTTCCAAATTGAATCTATTTCCGGACAGCTCGAGACCATAGTTTCTGGTTTGATTCTATTAAAGAACATTACGCAAAACATCATAACCAGACCATTGACAGAGACACCCTAATTAAGTGTACCAAAGTCATCGAACACAATGAGGACCGTAGAAGGTTAAAAAATCTAGAGGCTTTTCATATTAGAAATAATGTTCCTACAATAAACATCCAATCTAATATGACCTCAAATATTTCCCTCCATAACGACGCGCTCTTGAGACGACGTTATATCGAAGTTGCTTCCTCGTCCCCCTCCCTTTCCCTTCTCCCACCCCCAACTGCGCCACAAGGCAGAATAAACGGATAGGTATGGTTTTAGTATAAGTACAACCCTCTTTTACCTACCAATTGTACTTATCTCATAGACGTGACACCACTCGTGTATATATTACTAATCTATACATTTGTTATACTTTTTAATTTTGTTATTTACATGTTTATTTTCTTGTCAAAATTGTACCAACACATTTTTTGTTTAACATTACAGAATTTTGTCAATCTTGAATATGTCTCCTTTGAAAACAAAAGATTGATTATTTAATAAATAATGTACTATGGAAATCTTGTTCGTACTCCCCTCCCAGGAGGAAGGATCCTTATCAGAAGAATTAAAAATATTAATAAGTTGAATCAATGTCAAAATGCTGTCGTATTAATTCTATTTACATTAAAGAAAATTTGCTTCCTATCTTTAGGTTATTATATATATATATACATATATATATATATATATATATATATATATATACTTGTCTGTATGCATGTGTGTGTGAATTATGTATGTATTTAAGCACGTACAGGTACATATAAACCATATACATTATGTATGATTACATGTGTGTATATAGACATACATGCGTGCATGAAAACATGTATGTATATCTTACATGTATGTATATATGTATATATGTTTGCATGCATAAACTATGTGCATATGTATATATCTATCAGTCTAGGCATAGGGTTCACAAGAAAAATTGTACTTGTAGTCCCTTCTATGAATTCCCAAATGCCAATTCGAATCCCTTTCACAATGGCGAAAACCGTGAAAGGGATTCGTTCCGATCCTCACCCCTTGCCAACTGGTGGGCTTGGGCCTTGAGTAAAACAGAAATTGGGGTCGCAGATCTTTCCTATCCTCGGGAGTCAGATCGATTCCAGGTTTCAAGGCTTTTACAGTCTCTGTTGGTGTAGCGGGTTAAGGCTCTGTGAAGGTGATCTTAGGGTTGGCTGAAAGCAATGGATTCGAATCCTGCATGCGACTGTCATAAAAATTATCGGATTGATGTTGCCGTTACTAGCGAATTTCTCTCATAGTTACAATGGCGAAAAAGCGTGAAAGGGATTCGTTCCGATCCTTACCCCTTGCCAACTGGTGGGCTTGGGCCTCGAGTAAAACAGGAATTGGGGTCGCAGATTAATGATCTTGCTTATCCTCGGGAATCAGATCGATTCCAGGTTTCAAGGATTTTACAGTCTCTGTTGGTGTAGTGGGTTAAGGCTCTGTGAAGGTGATCTTACGGGTGGCTGGCAGCAGTGGGTTCGAATCCTGCATGCGACTGTCGTAAAAATTATCGGACATATATATATACATATATATATATATGTGTGTGTGTTAAAAACGACAGCAAAAGAATTGTTAATTAACTTTTTCCGTGAGCTCTCAAGCTTGCGAAAAGTAGATTTCTACTTTTCGCAAGCTTGAGAGCTCACGGAAAAAATTAATTAGTAATTTTTTTTGCTGTCGTTTTTAACAGAATATGCATCAGAGAGAATCTCCTGGCACGCTTCACCAATATATGTACATATATATATTATATATATATATATATATATATATATATATATATATGTGTGTGTGTGTGTGTGTGTGTGTGTGTGTGTGTGTGTGTGTGTGTGTGTGTGTGTGTGTTTGTGTGTGATCGCTCGTGTTTTAATATATACATTAATGCATGTCGTCATTCATGTCCGCAGGTACATATAAACCATATACAAAATATTCTTCACTCTAAGTCATATATAAATCATAGACCATATCTATAAACAACATTCCGTATGTATACACACAAATAAAAAGACGAGCAACGGCAGTCGCAGGCTCTAAGGAACTTAACAGAGCAGCGAGAGAGAGTTGTCAGGTAATATTTTGGGTAAAAGAAAGTTTTAATTCAGTTTCGACCGAAAATATAGGAGCAAGAAAGGAGACATGGAAAAGTTAAAAGGTTTGAGTGGAGGTCATGATTCCAGAAAGATTATGAATGGCAGGTTAAAGGGCCGAACTTCAAGCGAGTTTTAGATGGAACATGCATGGATCCACGCATGACGCGCACTCCCACACGAACGCACGCATACACGCACGCACGCACGCACTAAAACGTTTATACATACACATATATATATATATACACACATATATATATATACATACATATATATATACATATATATATATATATATACATATATATATATATATGCATGTCTGTACACGTGTAGGTTAGTGTGATGGCGTATGGTTTGCACATATTATTTTTGTTTGTTTGTGCGTGCGTGCGTGCGTGTGTATTCTTGTGATTCAACACTATTTTGGATCACGTATTGGACTCGAGATCGATAGCTACTACCTCCACCCGAATGAGACCTCGGAGCTCATATATATGGCTTGATCTATAGGTAATGCTGCGACCTCACACACACACACACACACACACACACACACACACACACACACACACACACACACACACACACACACACACACACACACACACAGAGACTGCCTGCCCACCCAATTCAGAGTACCGGCCCGCAGTGCAATGATGCTGAAAGATTTCAACCCTGTGCGGGACTTGAACCCGGATCGCTTAATCAGTGAACGAGAATGGTACCACTGCACCGTGTGTGTGTGTGTGTGTGTGTGTGTGTGTGTGTGTGTGTGTGTGTGTGTGTGTGTGTGTGTGTGTGCGCGCGCGCGTGTGTATTCACCTTGGTCTTTCACATTGGTCTTTGGATCACGTGTTGGACTCGTGATCGACAGCTATTTTCCTCCCGGAAGAGAGCTCAGAGCTCATATGACCGATCTATGGGTAATGCTATGACCTTTCACACACACACCCAACTCCCTGCCCACGAGAGTCAGAGTAACGACCCGAAGCACAGCGATACCGAAATAATTTCGGCCCTGGGCAGGATTCGAAATGGGTACTGCGAGCACCACCGTACTTCCCAGTCCAGCGCTCTACCAACCACGTGCGTGTGTGTGTGTGTGTGTGTGTTTTAACATATCACCATTTACATGTAACAACTGACACGGTAAATTTCAGTTAATCTTAGGGTATTTTTTATGAAAAAAAATTATCTAAATCAATGTTGATTGATCAAAAGAACTATTTTTTGTGCTACTATACCTCTCGTAGTTCCAGTAAATATAGATAGAAAAATAAAGAACAAAAGAAAAAGATCTAAAAAACGTGGTATCGGAAATTGCCTTTTGTATATAAAAAATCTTATTTATTTCTACAATTTTCTTTTATGTACCAACTTCGACAGAAATACATAACTCCAAAACCGCGAAGGTCAGAGAGTCAAACTACTCTGTACTACTACATCGGACCTCAGGGAACCGCAGTCCTGAAACCTAAATCGTCTCTGTGTATGCCGACATCAAGACCGGGTATCGAGACATATTGCCAATTCCATGGTCAGTTACATTCAGGGAATGGGAAGAGATCGGAAGTTGTCAGTATTCCTGAGCTCCCTCCGAAGGAGACTTCGCGGGGAATAGTAATACCACACCAAAACCAGCGAGATTAATTCACGTCGTACCTCTGCAGATCGGGCTAGAGCGTCAGTACTTACGGCGGAGGTTGAGGTGACGGCAGTTTGAACTCTGCTGCCAGTGAGTTGGACCAAGGGCATGGTTCATTGAATTCCACGCTATAAAATCCTCTGTAAGGTGCACCATCCTAGCCTCCTGATAGGAGGAACTCGCGATGTTAAACTGATTCAAACCTAAGAAAACACGCTTGGTAAGATACTGTTATTGTCGACATTTTCTGAGATAATGGTTAATTTACATGATCGACACTAGTGTAAACCTATTTTTTTTTTAATAAACTAGACTGGCTAAACGTATCTTATGGATAATTTTCTGAGATTTTTGTTAGATACAAATTTTCATAGAAATACATAGAATAGTTTTTGCCCAACTTTTTCCAAGAGTAGGTTTGATCGATTATTAGTATATAGAGAACTATTGCCTTGAGTATCTATAACTAGAAATCTACGTCACGTTATCAATAAGCAACGATATTTAGGTCTACCTGTAGACCTCTCCAGGAAGAAACGTTCGCCCATATTCTGTTAATAGATATCAGTTTCTGTCAAAATATAGCTAGATTTAAAAAATTCAAGACCCTCACGGTCAATTAGCCATTTCAAGTTCAATACTTAACAAAGGCTTCCCCCATACGATTCCATGGCTCACAAAACTACGCTAATGTCTTATGTCAATTTTGCAAATTTCTCTATATCGACACCTCGGTTAGAGAAAATCCTCAGTGTTGTTGAATATATCATTATGATCTCTTCATTTCCTGTTTTGTCTCACTATGTCTCATTTTGAATGTGTGTGTGTGTGTGTGTGTGTGTGTGTGTGTGTGTGTGTGTGTGTGTGTGTGTGTGCGTGCGTGTGTGCGTGTGTGTATGTATTCACATACACAGACATTACATATATAAATATATATATACATACATGTTTGTGTGTGTCTGTGTATGTGTGGATACATATGTATACACACAAACGCAGACACACACACACACACACACACACACACACACACACACACACACACATACACGCACACACACACATACACGCACACACACACATACACGCACACACACACATACACGCACACACACATACACGCACACACACATACACGCACACACACATACACGCACACACACATACACACGCACACACACACACACACACACACACACACACACACACACACACACACACACACATACACACATGCATACATTTATTTTGACTTTCCTCTTTTCATCGGCAGAACACTGCTGTTACAAATACAGTAAATACACAATTACAGTGAATACAACTGTTCCATTACCTTGAACTGAATCATGAATTCTAGGACTGAAATGACTTGTTATCCCTTCCGATTACAAAATTACCCGTATTGGGGGAATCTAATTACCCCTATTTGGGAATCACCGATTAATGGGCTTAGGCTTATCCCCTTTAGGGTCGACGAGGGAAAGCATGTAGGGAGAATGACGCCCCCCGCAGCATACCCCCCCCCAAAAAAAAAAAAAAAAGTATAGCACTGGTACAGTCGTAGTGTTCTGGGAGCATACCAAGACACGTTTTCAATACGTAACATCCTTCAATAAAGTGTTTTTTTGTGAACAGAACATAACCATCACAGAAATATGTTTCTTTGTACAGAAGAATATTCGTATGTCATGGTACTCAGCAATAAACAATACATGCACGCACACACACACATACATATGCAAATATAGAAAGTGAAATGAAATGAAAGATAGAAACGAAAATAAACGACACCGTCTGACGAAGCCATAACAAAACAAAAAGAACCACCCAGATGTACACATGTTAACTAAGATAAGCTTAACATTTATGATCAAAGGTTAGTCCACTGCTGAACAGAATCCCCTGGGACTAGAAGACAAATACCCCTTGTGAAAGAAGGGCTTGTTGCCTACAAAAAAGGAAGTCGAAGAGAATCATCTCCTAGGTGCCCGTAAAAAACGGAGAATTTTTTTTTAACAGGTTTCACTATTTCCCTTCTCAACCCAGCTTTTCACAGAAGATATATGATAACCAATGACTGTTCCCCTTCCCCTTCTCCTCCATCTGTTAACCATTGATACAGTTAGAGAATTGCAGTTACACTTACACTTATGTACGTATACATACGTACATACATACATACAAACATACATGCATATACACATACGTACATGTATAGTTACATACCAATTTTACATAAATACATACACGCAGTGCATTCATTCATATGTATACAAGTGCGTATGTATGTATGCATGTTGTTTTGTGCGTATATGTATGTATGTACGCACACTCAAAGTCATTTGTTCTCATAAGCCGAAAAAATCAGAGGGGACTTAAACTCACAGAGTTTTATGCAAATGTATGGAATAAAAAGAAATCCGGGGTAATATAAAAAGTACACAGAGGAGAACGATGAAGAAAATAATATTTGAAAGGTGGAAAGGGTACAATTTACGAAGATGCAAGAAACGAAGGGGAAGGAAGAATGAACTCAGGAGAGAATAAATGAGGTCTATATTGAAAATGATACAAAAATAAAGATGACGTGGAGAGGAGGGGGAAAGATGCCAAACGATGTCTAGAAATGAAATCAATCTAGAAAGGGTAACGACACCTACAGAGCAAGTTGCATTTGAACCAGACGAGTTTATTCACACGCATACACACACACACACACACACACACACACACACACACACACACACACACACACACACACACACACACACACACACACACACACACACACACACACACACACACACACACACACACACACACACACACACACACACACACACACACACACACACACAACTTTATGAGGTCATGCGAACAAATTGAGAAAGACTGTCTAAATGGTGCAAAAAAATAAAGCTTTCCTTATAGATGTATATATAATTGGGATACCCTAAGTGATATAACCCAAGCTAGAATGATTTATGATTTCAGATCAAAGTATGATCGTTGGAAAATATGATGTAGCCCAAATTGGAAGTATACATGACTTTGATGTTAGTTATGATAAATTGGAGAGCATGAGATAGGATCTCACGAACTTTTCTCCTTTCGTATATACTACAAATAGGTAAGCAAGCAAGCAAGCAAGCAAACACACACACACACACACACACACACACACACACACACACACACACACACACATAGCGAATATATGTTGGCTTCTCTTTTACCAACGTAAGTGTTGAGGGATTGTTGAGAAATCGTTGAGGGGTAGTTGAGGAATGATTTGAGGGAGGAACTGGGACGAATGGCGTGCATGGTGAGCAAAGTGTACCCCGGAGATGATTTGTGTGTCACCAGATGGGGGAAGAGGGGGAAGGGATTAGTGGTCGAGAGATGAGAGTGATATGTGTGGAGCACGTGCTGGCGCTGCTGCGGTCTGCTCTTCCTGGCACTGCTTGATGGCAGTGCCTGGTGGCACTACGGCAGCTCCTGCTTCTGATGATGGTACTGGTGGTAATGCTGTTGTTGTTGCTGTTGTTCGTGATGGTGATGGTGTTGATGGTGGTGATAATACTACCACACTAGCACTGTTGTTTGTTGGGTGGTGGTGTGAGTGTAGGTGTTGGTTTTAGTGGTGGTGATACTACAATCATACTATCACTAGTGGTAGTGATAACATTGGTGATAATGACGGTGTTAGTCTCAGAGGTGGTGGTGGTGTAGGAAGTGCTGGAGAAAGGATGCCTATGAAGCTTCCGCAGCGTAAGTGACAAGCCTGGATCGTTATGCATAACCCCTTCCATTCCGGGTGGCACCCTATCCCCTCCTCACTTACGTGGCACCCCCACCCCCCTTTCTCGATTAACACCTTACCGGGTGCCAATTCAACTTCAATTTAACTTGAATTTTACCTCCCGCCAGGCTATATTATTCTTCTCCTTGGGGAGATGAGGAGCCACAGGAGGAGGGAGAGGAGGAGGAGGAGGAGGGGGCAAGAGGATAAGGAGAAAGAGGGGAGAGCAAGAGGAGGGGAGTGGAGGAGTGGAGAGAAGAAATGCGAAGGAGGAGAAGGAGGGGGAAGAGGAGGAAGAATATGAGAAGGTGGGCAGAAGAAGAGGAGAACGAGGAGAAACAAGGAGGTATAGTAAACAAGGGCAGCGCTTGGAGAAATAGGAGAACAAGGAGGAGGGAACAGGAGGAGGGAGGGAACAGGAGGAGGGAGAGAAGGAGGAGGGAGAGGAGGAGGAGCAAGAAAAGGCAGGGCGAGTAGGATGAGAAGGCAGGAAAAATAAAAGAAAATGAGAAGGAAGATGAAAAGGGGAGAAGGATGTGATTTGAGGTCAAAGTGAGGAGGAAATGGAAACGAAGAAGAGGAGCATGAAAAAAAGAGGAAAGAGGATGAAGATGATCGATGATGAAACGGAGAATTAGAAAGAGAAGAAAGTGGAGGGAATGATGTGGTGGAGAAGAAAATGGGAGAAGAAAGTGGAGGGGGAGAAGAAAGTGGAGGAAAAAGTGGAAGAGAAAGTGGAGAAGAAAGTGGAGAAGTAGACGAGGAGAAGGTCATGGAGGAGGAGAATGAGAAGGTGAAGAGGAATGAGGTGGAGGAGAATGAGGAGGTGGAGAAGAATGAGGTCGAGGAAAATGAGGTCGAGGAAAATGAGGTCGAGGAAAATGAGGTCGAGGAAAATGAGGTCGAGGAAAATGAGGTCGAGGAAAATGAGGTGGAAAAGAATAAGGTGATGGAGGAGAATAAAGAGGTGGAGGAGGAGAATGAGGTGGAAGAGAATGAAGAAGTGGAGGAGAGTGAGGTGGAAGAAAATGAAGAGTTGGAGGAGAATGAGGAAGTAGAGAAGAATGAGAAGTTGGATGAGAATGAGGTGGAGGAAAATGAGGAGATGGAGAAGAATAAAGAGGTGGAGAAGAATAAAGAGGTGGAGAAGAATGAGGAGGTGGAGGAGAATGAGGTGGTGGAGGAGATGGAGGAGAATGAGGTGGAGGAGAATGAGGTGGAGGTGGAGGAGAATGAGGTGGGAGGAGAATGAGGTGGGAGGAGAATGAGGTGGTGGAGGAGAATGAGGTGGTGGAGGAGAATGAGGTGGTGGAGGAGAATGAGGTGGTGGAGGAGAATGAGGTGGTGGAGGAGAATGAGGTGGTGGAGGAGGTGGAGGAGATGGAGGAGAATGAGGAGGTGGAGGAGAATGAGGAGGTGGAGGAGAATGAGGAGTTGGAGGAGAATGATGAGGTGCAGTAATGAAAAAGGTGGAGAACGACAGAGAAGAAAATGAAGATGAAAGACGAACATGGTGATGCGAGAAACAGAAAAGGGAAAAGAAATGACGAAAGAGAAGAGAAGAGAGATGAGAGACAAGATAAACATCCATCAGAACAAACCAGGAAGATAAGGAATGAGATGAACGAAGATAACAAATACCGAGAAAGTCGAAGTGGGAAGAATGAAACGAGGAAAGAGGAACCAGAAAAGAAATAATAATGATAGCGAGGTGGAGGAGGAGTTGGAGGAGGAGGAGTTGGAGGAGGAGGAGGAGAGGGGAGGAGGAGGAGGAGAGGGAAAGGGAGGAGGAGTAGTAGTAGGAGGAGGAGGAGGAGGAGAGGGGGAGGAGGGAAAATAAAAAAGAAAAAATGTAAGAAGAAAAAATATGATGAACAAAGAAAAAAAAAGAACAACAACAAGACGAAGACGAAGAAGAAGACGAGGACGGAGACGACGAAAAAAAAGAGACGAAGATGAATAAAAGACGAAGAAGAAAACGAAGACAAAGAAGACGAGGAAGATGAAGATGACGAAAAAGAAGACGAAGACGAAAAAGAAGACGAAGACGAAAAAGAAGACGAAGACGAAAAAGAAGACGAAGAAAAGGAAAAAAGAAGACGAAAATGAAAAAGAAGACGAAGAGGAAAAAGAGGAAAAAGAAGACGAAGAAAACGAAAAAGACGAAGAAAACGAAAAAGAAGACGAAGACGACGAAGACAAACAAGACGAAGACGAGGAAGACGAAGACGACAAAAAAATATGAAGAGGAAGAAGAGGAAGAGGACGAAGACGAAGAAGACGAAGATGAAGACAAATAAGACGAGGGAAAACAAGACGAAGAAGATGAAGACGAAGACAAAGAAGACGAAGGAACAAAAGACGAAGATGAAGACGAAGACAAAGAAGACGAGGGAAATTAAGAGGAAGAATACGAAAACGAAGAAGACGAATACAATGAAGGAGAAGAAAAGAAGAAAATATGAAAAAAAAGCAAAATAAGAAGCAAAATAAGAAAAAGAAAAACAAGAAAATTAAAATGAAGAAAAATAAGAAGAAAAATAAGAAGAAAAATAATAAGAAAAATAATAAGAAAAAACAAGAAAAAGCAAGAAAATACAAGAAGAAAAAACAAGAAAAACAATAAGAAGAAGAGGAGGCAGAAGAGGAAGAAGAGGAAGAAGAACGCGAAGAAGAACGCGAAGAAGAAGAACGCGAAGAAGAACGCGAAGAAGAAGAACGCGAAGAAGAAGAACGCGAAGAAGAAGAACGCGAAGAAGAACGCGAAGAAGAACGCGAAGAAGAACGCGAAGAAGAAGAACGCGAAGAACGCGAAGAAGAATGCGAAAAATAACGCGAAGAAGAACGCGAAGAAGAAGAACACGAAGAAGAAGGAGGAGAAGAAGAAATAAGAAAAAAATGAAAAGAAAAATGATAAGAAAAATAAAAAGAGAAATACAAAGAAAAACAGAAGAAAATAATAAAAAGAAAAATAAGAAGAAAAATAATAAGATAAATTAGAACAAGAAAAATAAGAAGAATAACATGTAGAAAAATAAGAAGAAAAATAAGGAAAATAATAAGAAGAAAAATGAAAATAAGAGAAAATTATAAGAAAAATAAGAAAAATGAGAAAAATAAGACAAAAAAGAAAAATAAGAAGAAAAATAAGATGAAGAAAATAATATGAAGAAAAATAAGATGGAGAAAAGATGAAAAAAAAAATACGGTGAAGAAGAAAAATAAGGTGAAGAAGAAAAATAAGGTGAAGAAGAAAATGAGGGTGAAGAAGAAAAATAAGATGAAGAAGGAAAATAAGGGGAAGAAGGAAAATAAGGCGAAGAAAAACAAGGTGAAGAGGAAAAATAAGATGAAGAAAAATAAAATGAAGAAAAATATGATGAAGAAGAAAAATAAGATGAAGAAGAAAAAGTGGTGGTGGTGGTAGCGTTGGTGGTGGTTGTAGTGGTGGTTTCCTGAGTCCGAAGGCCGCGAAGACGCGACGGCGCCCAGGGACAGAAACCTCGATGAGCTACGACGTTCTTCTTGAGTTCCGGAGACAGGTGGCCGACCGGACTCCTTCGGATACGGCTTCTGGGTTAAAGGTCTGACGGAGGTGGGTCGCGAATGTGAACACACGGGTGCCATATGGGCTTAAAGGTGCAGTCGCAGGAGGGTGGGCCTAAGTGAGGTGAAGGGATAGAGAGTCTCCGGGAAAGAGAAAATGAGGGAGAGCGAGGGACGGAATTAATCATAGACACATAGAACGACAGTGAGGGAAAGACAAAAGGGGGTACGGGTAAAGGGTGAGTTAGTGAGAGAGAGAGATAGAGAGAAATAGACAGAGAAATAGAGAAATAGTGAAATAGAGAATATAGAAAGACAAAAAGGGGTAAGGGTAAAGGGTGAGTTAGTGAGAGATAGAGACAGAGAGAAATAGATAGAGAAATAGAGAAATAGTGAAATAGATAAATAGAGAATATAGAAAGACAAAAAGTGGTAAGGGTAAAGGGTGAGTTAGTGAGAGATATAGTGAGATAGATAAATAGAGAAATGGAGAAATAGTGAAATAGAGAAATAGAGAATATAGAAAGACAAAAAGGGGTAAGGGTAAAGGGTGAGTTAGTGAGAGATAAATAGAGAAATAGTGAAATACAGAAATAGAGAATATAGATATAGACAGAGAGAAAGAGAGAGATGTACTGAACCAAAGAGACATTGAGAGTGAGAAAAAGGCAAAAGAAGAGAGCGAGCAAGCGATGGACCGAATCAAAGAGAGAGTGAAAGAAAGACAGGCAGAAGGAGAGAAAGAGAGAGATGAGCTGAAGAAGGGAAATATAGAGACAGAATTAGAGATAGATATAGAAACAAAGATAGAGACAGGCAGAAGCAAAGAGATAATAAGATATAGAGGTAGAAATGTATATAGATGAAGATAGCTCAATAGCTAGAGACACAGACATTAACAGACAGACAGACGGATAGAGAAAAAGACTGAGATAAAGAGTTTGAGAAAGAAATATATAAAGTGGTGAGAAACGGAGAAGAAAGAGAAAGAAAGAGAGAGAGAGAGAGAGAGACAACGAAACCTATAATGTCATGATAAGAAAAAAAAAAAAAACGAGAAAATAATCAGGTTCTACATCTTGCGTGACAGTCTTGGGCTCGAGCCCTGCCTCAGGGCAATAGGTCAAAAGGCAGCATCGCCGAGCTTATGGGACACACATATACTGGCGTTATATATCACACTTGACAGAAACTTTCAAGTTCATATTTTGGAAGGTTTCTTAAGGCCCATTTAATGGAATTTGGTATTTATTTTTGTTTGTTTGTTTGTTTGTTTGATGATTTGTGTGTATTCACCTCGGATCTGCTGCAGCCTCTTTTCGAGACAGCCAGACACCACCCTACGGCAGTGAGCTCAGAGCTCATTATTAGCAGATCTCTGGGTAGGTCTGAGACCACTCACACTCCACACACCGGGAATGCAAGGTCACAACTCCTTGACTAACGTCCCGTACCTACTCGCTGCTAGGTGAACAGGGGCTACACGTGAAGGGAGACAAACCCAACTTGTCTCCGCCCGGCCGGGGAATCGAACCCCGGTTCTCCGGCTTGTGAGGCCAGTGCCTTACCAATCCGCCACCGGGACGTGTGTGTGTGTGTGTGTGTGTGTGTGTGTGTGTGTGTGTGTGTGTGTGTGTGTGTGTGTGTGTGTTATGTATATGTATGTGTGTTATGTATATGTGTTATGTATATATGTATGTATATGAATGAATAAGTGTGTGTGTGTGTGTGTGTGTGTGTGTGTGTGTGTGTGTGTGTGTGTGTGTGTGTGTGTGTGTGTGTTTGTTATGTATATATATGCATGCATGCATGTATGTATATGTATATATGTGTATGTGCATGTATGTATGGGTGGATGTATATGTGTGTGTATAAAGGTATGTGTGTATATCAGAAGCCTCTGAAATTTTATATAAAAAGAGGATCTCTCTATCCGTCCCTTCCCCCTCTCCCTCTCTTTCTTTCCCTCCCTCCCTTCCTCTCCCTCTCTCCCTCTCTCTCTCTCTCACACACACACACACACACACACACACACACACACACACACACACACACACACACACACACACACACACACACACAAACACAAAAAACACACACACAAACACAAACACACACACACTTTTTTTCGTAAAGTGCATAAAATAAGTCAATGAGTTGGAAAGGTACTCAGGCCAATTTTAATTAACTACAATTCTTTTCAGTCCAGATATATTCCCTCTCTTGAATTAATTTATCTACAAAATAGAAAAAGAAGCAAATAAGAATAAAAAGTACAGGATCGTGTTGAACGGCTTAGCATCATGAATACGGTGACGTACTTTCTAGTTTCTCTCGCTTTAAGCTCTAGAAAACCTATTCTAGAACATCCGAACCGGTGCCTGAAGGGGAACTAGACCAGCCGTGAGCCAATGAAGGCATCCTATACTATCAAAATAATCTAGTAATCTGTTACTCTGGGATAGCTAGTGCGTCACTGTGTTTACTAAATTAATGGGGTTTAATGGTTCCCATATAGCTTTACCCACTGTTAGGGGTTCCCCCCATACCCCCATAGAGACCCGGCTCTGTAATGAATTCTATTGTATCTCAGTTCATTGTATAGGCACCCTGCAATTAAATCCTGCATAAGTTGAGCGCTGAACCGAATTCACTTGGGTCCTTCTCTTTTTACTTACGTTTCTATGTTTATATGTTTAACTATCTAATGCTTTTTGTATATATTGGTTTTGTATTTTTGAGTTACGTAGTTATTCAGTAAGTTCTTCTTTAAATTGGACGGTGAACTGTATTCATTTATTTGTTTTTTGTATTACGTTTGTATAGATTTTAGTATTCTGTGTGGTTTATCTATCCAGTAAGTTCTTTGTTAAGTACAACGACGAACAGAATTTACTTGATTTTTTCTTACGTTAGTATGTTTATCTATTTAACAATTCAATATGCAATGTGTATATTTTTGTATTTTCTCAGTTATTTTTTGCAGTTATTCAGAAAGTTCTTTGTTACATACGGAGGTGGACTGAATTCACGTAATGTTTTTTTTTTATATGCTTGTTTATATACAACTCAATGCTTATTGTACACAATTAAATATTTTTCAATAACATTTTCATAGCTTTTTAGTATTTGATTTCTTCGGCGATTTTAAATCTACAATAGGAAATTTCTAATATGAAAGATAATTGATTTATTTACATATTTGTTTATCATTTTCTATTCACTGTTCATTGCTTATGTATGAATTAGTATATGTATATATATATATATAGGTACATATATGTATATATGTATATATATATGTATAATTATATATATGTATATATAATGTATGTATATATGTATATATAACACACAGGAACCCACAGTCGGAGAAAGAATAAACTTCGAATAAAGAATAATCCTATATTTCGGCTATCAACTGTAGCCCTCTTCAGGAAAGTACATAAGATAGAGAACAGAGGGGACTTATAAACTACAGTAAGAAGAGATGTGGACAGTTGACCTCATTCAGGCGCGGGGCAAACTGGGGTGGCGGAGGAGGGAGGGGGTGAGGAGAGGGGAGGATGTAACGTCCGCACCAGCTTATTTACTGCTGCGCGTGAGATTATGTCAGGTGTCCACTGCCCTTTAGAAATATTAATATTAGGACATTCCTCAATTAATGCTGATTCGACTATTTTCCTCCTGAAACCACAGTGGGACTTGAACACTAATCTGGCCTTACCCCAGATTAGTGTTCAAGTCCCACTGTGGTTTCAGGAGGAAAATAGTCGAATCAGCATTAATTGAGGAATGCCCTAATATTAATATTTCTAAAGGGCAGTGGACACCTGACATAATCTCACGCGCAGCAGTAAATAAGCTGGTGCGGACGTTACATCCTCCCCTCTCCTCACCCCCTCCCTCCTCCGCCACCCCAGTTTGCCCCGCGCCTGAGTGAGGTCAACTGTCCACATCTCTTCTTACTGTAGTTTATAAGTCCCCTCTGTTCTCTATCTTATGTACTTTCCTGAAGAGGGCTACAGTTGATAGCCGAAATATAGGATTATTCTTTATTCGAAGTTTATTCTTTCTCCGACTGTGGGTTCCTGTGTGTTATTTACAAATGTGCTACATTTCTATTTAGAAATATGTATATATATATATGTGTGTGTATATATATATATATATTTATATATATATATATATATATAATACATCTTTTTCAACCACCTATCACTTTTAATTCCATACCATCGCAAACGAGACTGAGTCACTCGAAGGAGGCATCCATTGGAAATTGAAACGTGGACGGGCCGAGGATTCGAACTCGGCTAACCCGTAACAAAGTTACATTGACGTAAACCAATACGTAAATGTAACTTTGTTACGGGTTAGCTGGGTTCGAATCCTCGGCTAGTCAGGAATAAACTCAGATTAAGACTTCTGTGTTTCCTACTCCACTTAAATCAACCTGTCAGAATGTCAGAACTGCAGATCTTTTGAGGACAGTACCCCCGTCCTTGAAATTATGGGTGAGGTATATTGATGACGTTTTCGCTGTTATGCAAGAGAAAGACATTGACCCTTTCTTCACTAAGCTTAATAACCTAGAACCGGTCATCCAGTTTTCCATGGAATTGGAAGTTAATGGGATGCTTCCGTTCCTTGACATCTTAGTTTCACGAGAAGGAGACCACCTCAAGACCAGTGTATACAGAAAGCCCACACACACAGACTTCTAGACATTGACAGCTACCACCCGGACTGCCACAAGAGAAGCCTAATCCGCACGTTATGGAAACGAACAGACAAGATCTGCTCCACGACAGATGCGGTGAGTGCGGAGAAAAAGCACCTACGTGACATTTTCCGATCCAACGGTTATCCGAGTCGGACCGTACGGAAATGGATGAGGACACGACGCGCCGGAACACATTCCCCTCACACAGGACACAGGGTCACAATTCCGTACATTAAAGGTGCATCAGAGGTAACGGCCAGGATACTCCGGGACAAGAACATACAGGTAGCACATAAACCACGCAACACTGCATCACAACCTCACCAGGGTCAAGGACATGGAAGCACCCATTCAGCAGGCGGGTGTAGTGTACAGCATTGGTTGTTTGGATTGTGATGCAGATTACATAGGAGAAACACAGAAGAAACTCGCCACTAGAATTGAAGAACATAGAGGGGCAATTAAACGGAACTATGGAGCTTCAGCACATTACAAACACGTGAACGAACAACAGCACAACATTGACTAGGAAGGAGCGACAGTGGTACACAGACAAATCGAAAAGGAGATTATTCTTACAAGCGTGGATAACAAAAGAACCGTAAATAGGTGCATGGACTTAAATCTAATATACTTGGGCACTAGGAACACAATGACAGACTCAACATAAAGTATCATCGGTTTGAACAACATGAATGAGAAAATACAGGGTGAACAAAGGTCACAGTGTGTATGAACGCGATTTAATTTATTTCTTTTTTCGTGCAAGTGTGTAGCCCACTTTTTTTTACTTGTTGTACAAGCTGCATTTTATTTCATTGTATTTATTCTTTGTAAAATAAAAGTGTATATAAGATCCATTATGTACAATTACAAAGGATTACAAAGGCAAAGCATGCCGACAGGAGACCTTTTGATCCATATCTAGGTCGGATGCAAAAAAAAAAAAAAAAAAAAAAAAAAAAAAATTGTGTAAGTTTGTGACCAGTTGTCCAGTTCTCGTCGCAACTGGAGGAGAGGGACCCGGTCAGCTTCGGTAGCACGAAGTATCTCTCCCAATTCCAACTACGGCCAATATATTAAGCTCTTTGACCACTGTATCTCATCACACCCCTGAAGACGGTCCTAGGACTAGGACCAAAGCGTCGGGCATTAAACCTCCCACTCTGAGTCTGGTGTTTACGCTTCTCCCCTTCAACATGGATCCCAGACTCCAGATCTTCACTCACCCCCCACACACTTATATATATATATATATATATATATATATATATATATATATATATATGGATGTGTGTGTGTGTGTGCCTGTCCGTGTGTATGTGCGTGCGTGCGTGCGTGCGTGTGTGTGTGTGTGTGTGTGTCTGTGTGTGTGTGTGTCTGTGTGTGTGTGTGTTAGTAGTCCTCGCTCCCGGTCCTCATGCCCCTCCTCACCTCTTCTCTTGCCTTCCCACGACTGTACTACCCACAAGTGGTTCCATGGGACACGCTTGCGCCACCCAGATGCGGCATGACCCAAAGATTCCTTGAGACTTACGGGTGGGACAATGTCTCATTGGGGACACACAGTACTAGTATCGGCTAGCGATGGTTAACCTGCATCTCGGCCAACTATATGATGATGAACACTGGACTAATTGAGGGACGTATAGCCTCTGTCTTCCTGAATCACCAGCATCAGAACCTTTTGCCTCTGACTTACTACGCACCACACTTGGCCTCATGCCAATTAGGAGCAAGGGTCATGATCTGCTTGTATATATAAAGTCTGGACGAACGCCGAAGATTCAGATCCCCTTGAAGCATCATAGTGAGCCTGGTCCGCTGTTCCTGGTATCTCACCTCCTCTCCCCCGAAAGCAGATGAAGTTAGGACACAACCTAAAACTCTCACTCGTCAACTACCCCACCGTTTTCCCCCCCTATTTCTCGCCCTTAGAAGAGAGCTATCATTGATTGGCGCCCAACTTTCATTTCTAAATAAACAAGCAAATTCTCTCCATCAGAGGTTGCCTCTGGCCTAATAATGCACATGCATACACATATGTATACACACATACAAACATGTGTATATGTATATATATATATTATATATATATATACACTCATATACACATACATCCATCAACGAAATTAGCCATTCTGAGTCCACTGCTGAACAAAGGCCTCCTTTATAGCATTCTAAGATTCACACGACCGCGCTAACCTATGCCACGTCACTCCTGCAAATTTCTCTATCTCGTCTCTCCACCTGTCTGGTCTCCTTCTTCTACACTTCCCATCACACACGCGCGCACGCACACACGCACACACGCTGTGGTTAGAGCTCTGGCCTGCCACTACGGAGGTCCGGGTTCGACTCTCGCCCGGGGCTGAAATAATATCAGTATCGCAGCGCTGAGGGGTGTTACTCCAACTCTCGTGGGCGGGGAGTTGGGGGTGTGTGTGTGTGCAAGGTCATAGCATTACCCATAGATCGGACCTACGAGCTCTGAGCTCTCTTCCAGGAGGGAAATAGCTGTCAATCACGAGTCCAACACGTGATCCAAAGACCAAGTGAATACACGCACGCACACACACACACACGCACACACACACACACAACTGACAATAATGTACAGACAACGTGGGTGTAAATATAGGCCGCTTGGGAACGCTGGAAGGGTCGTAGAGGGTCACGACCCTTCCAGCGTTCCCAAGCGGCCTATATTTAAACCCACGTGGTCTGTACATTATTGTCATTTGTGTATCATGTTGCATTGAAAAATTATGACTTAATTCTTGTAACTATTCTGAAGATGACTCCCTGAAGTCAAAATGTCAAATTAAACATGGAAGACTATGGTAGGCTTGTATTAATCAGTGCCAAAATGTTGTCGTGTTTAACTCAGTGTGTATTAGTGAGAATCTGCGCCCTACATATATATATATATATATATATATATATGTGTGTGTGTGTGTGTGTGTGTGTGTGTGTGTGTGTGTGTGTGTGTGTGTGTGTGTGTGTGTGTGTGTGTGTGTGTGTGTGTGTGTGTGTGTGTGTGTGTGTGTGTGTGTGTGTGTGTGTGTGTGTGTGCAGAGACCTTATTTCACCGTGGGGTATGTATACAAAAAAAAACAGGAGAAATTCAAAACTTAGATGATGAGATCTTTCGTATATTATATATTGAGACAACTGAACATACGTATAGAAAAATAACAGCTTCTATACACACTTCACAGCAGGGGGAACCTGACCTAGACTCACCGCGATTCTAGCCTCCTCCCGTATTAGGGGGGGGGGGCTCATAGCTGAATCTGTTAATATTTTGTCACTTATGAAATGTCCGTAACTCATGTTCACATTTTTCATACAAGTGCCAGAAATATAACATGATTCAAAGAAATATTTAGATTTGGCTAATACTTAGAAACCGGCGCAGTCAGTGTGGTGGTCATGAGTAGATTTGTGATAAGATAGACCACTACTTGACTGTGTCTCCTTGACGCTATACTTGTATTGAGAAATCTTGGTATCCGAATCTTTTCCAGATTGACCGATAGAAAGCTCATCACAATTTTTACAAGGTACCTTGTATTAAACACCTGAACTGCTAGGGGGAGTATTTTTTTAACCGTATTATCATACTTGAAAGCTACCTGTACATTAAGTTTCTTAAGTATGGGAACTACATTAAGAAAATTGTCACTGTATGGTATAACAAGAGTCCTTGGTTTGGTCTGATTTTCTGGCTTGTTTGTTTTGTCTTGGGAAAAAAGTTTCATAGCTGTATGATGTCATTGGTTAAGGATGTTGGTTTGGTATTTTAGTTTCTTGCATTCATTTCCTCTTCTAAATGTTCATGGTCTGAAACCTTGTATGCTCTCAGGTACATAGATGTAAAAACAGACTTTTTTACATTTGTATGATGACCCGAAAAGTAATGGATATAAGACAAGATATTAGTCGGTTTTCTATATACTTTAGTTTTGATAACATTATTATCCCCAACAATTTTTACATCCAAGAAGGGGTGTTTGTTAGTTTTTATTTCATCAGTGAGCTTAATGGAAAGAGATAATAAATTCAGTTTAATTAGAAAGTCTTTAGGGGAGAGGAATTTTGGCCAAAGACACAAGATGTCATTAACATATCGGAGCCACACTATGTTACGTTCTTTGATGGAAGTTAGTAGACGAGTTTCAAAATATTCCATATAGATATTGGCCAATATAGGGGAAAGAGGACTAGTCATAACCAAACCAAATTTTTTTTTACTATTTTTTCCTTCAAACAAGAACGAAGAATCAACTACAAACAGCCTGATGAATTT
>NC_134802.1:24911698-24914198 GCF_046742065.1 Oratosquilla oratoria
CGTCAATACCAAATTGGCATTAGTTTTACAACCCAATTCTATTCCACGTTATCATTAAAACACAAGAATTTTCGTTCATAAATAAACAAATAAAAGGACTGTTCTCTCTCGAAAAAACAAAAACAGTCAAATTTTTGCAGCAATAAAAGGCACCTGGAACGAATGAAGCAGTAAAAATCTATGAGAACTAAAAAATAATTTTTCTTTTGAGAGAAAAAATATATATAGCATCGGACTGTAGAATACACCTGTAGAACATGTATGTGTATATATACAATTCATGTACGTACACGTAGACGTTCAAGAAATGTTAAGAAAAAATATGGAACTCGGTATCCTAACATCTAAAAAGTAGTACGCATATATATATATATATATATATATATATATATATATATTTATCTATTTTTCTAGAGTGTGCGAGAGAGAGAGAGAGAGAGAGAGAGAGAGAGAGAGAGAGAGAGAGAGAGAGAGAGAGAGAGAGAGAGAGAGAGAGAGAGAGAGAGAGAGGGAGGGAGGGAGGGAGGGAGGGAGGGAGGGAGGGAGAGGGAGAGGGAGAGGGAGAGGGAGAGGGAGAGGGAGAGAGAGAGAGAGAGAGAGAGAGAGAGAGAGAGAGAGAGAGAAAGCGTCTGTGCGTGTGTCTATAAAACATGAAATAATACAGAACATTTCTAGTCAAATTCATTTACAGTACAAAGCACACTCACTCACTCACTCATACACACACACACACAAACACACGCACACACGCACTCGCGCGCGTACGCACGCACACACACACGCACACACACACACACACACACGCGCGCGTACAAACGCACACACACACACGCGCGCGTACAAACGCACACACACACGCACGCACACACACACACACACACACACGCACGCACACATACGCACACACACACACACTTTTTTTTTTTTAAGGGGGAAAGGGGGCGGCTTAGGGTTCCTGGAGTTGAAGAATTTCGACTGCCTTCCCCCGCAGAATAAAAGGACTAAAAAGTTATTACTACGCTTTGGTTCAACAATGCGGTGAATGGTAGTTTGCATGTCTACTGCCCGAACAATCTCGAGCTTAAAGATCATAAACGCGCTTCTAAAGCGGGTTGGATCAGGTGGTTGCTCCAATGGCCACTGAATAATGCTACGCTCACAAACTATTCCATCCTTGCATGTACTCCTAAATGTATGTACGTGCGTGCAAGCGTGCGCGCGCGTGTGCATATGTGCTGACGTATATGAATGCGCCCACGGTAATAATAATTACCACAGTTTACCATAAACTCGTTAACTTATAAAAACATGCTGATGTGTTAAAAAAAAAAAAAAGGAGACCACTACTATGTATAAAGAATACAAACTTTACATATTTACTCGCAATATTGCACACTTAGACCAAATATTGCAAAGTTGCACCACTCTCCCCTTTGTTGTTCCTGCAATCCGCGAGTCAGCGAAGTAAGGGGCCGCGGCAGCACGAGACCGATCCCAAGAGCGAAAGTGCGGACGAACGCAAAAGAAAAGAACGAACATAAAGACGAATGCAAGGGCAAACAAGATGGTTAAAAACAAGGGCGAACGTGAGGATGAACGTAAGGGTGAATAAGATGTCGAAAATGAGGGAGAATGTAAGGGCGAACGTGATAGACAACGTGAAAGTGAACGTTAAGATAAGAATAAGGGTGAACGTAGGGGTGAACGTAAGGGTTAACTTAAGGGCAAACGTGACGACGAAAGTGACGACGAACGTATGGGTGAACGTAAGGAAGAAAGTAAGGTGAACGTGAGGGTTAACGTAAGTATGAACGTAAAGGACAACGTAAGGGCAAACGTAAGGGGAAACGTAAGGGTTAACGTTAGAGCGAACGTGACGACGAAAAGTGACGACGCACGTATGGGTGAACGTAAGGAAGAAAGTAAGGTGAACGTGAGGGTTAGCATATGTGTGAACGTAAAGACCAACATAAGGGACAACGTAAGGACGAACGTGACGACGAACGTAAGGGCGAACGTAAGGGCCAATGTTAGGTCGAATCGACCAGTGCCTCGCTGCCATGTTGCCTGTCATTATCCTATGGTGGCGCGTCTCGGCGGGTGAGCGAGGCTCATTGCTTGACTTGCTGACAGGGACGTCCTGTGATCTCAAACAAGACGAGGGATATGTTTATCTTGCAGCTTGCTGGCAAGATGTCTGGTCGTCCAGAATTTTGTTTATTTATCTATTCATTTATTTATTTACTCACCTATTTACTTACTCATTCAAGTTACGGAACGATGTGTGTGTGTGCGTGCGTGTGTGTGTGTGTGTGTGTGTGTGTGTGTGTGTGTGTGTCTGTGTGTGTGCGTGCGTGTGCGTATATGTGCTCATGTGTGTGTGTGCGTGTGTATGTGTGCTCACGTGTGTGTGTGCGTGTGTATGTGTGCTCACGTGTGTGTGTGTGCGTGTGTATGTGTGCTCACGTGTGTGTGTGTGTGTGCGTGTGTATGTGTGTTC
>NC_134802.1:24919198-24921698 GCF_046742065.1 Oratosquilla oratoria
TTATGTGTCAAAGTTTTCGTATTTCCTATGACAAGAAGTGATAAAAGAGATAAAGTTTAAAGACAAAGATTCACATATAACATATCATTTCAAGTGCATCTGACAAAGAAAATGTATATTTGGAAAGTGCTTCAATCTAATAAGAAAAAATAGGCCACTATAATACAACTGGACCTCATAGTTAGACATAAATTATATTATACAGATTAGTTTATACACGCTCACACACACACGTGCGCATACGCCCAGACATACACGTGCGCATACGCACGCACACACACACACACACACACACACACACACACACACACACACACACACACACACACACACACACACACACACAAACACACACACACACACACATAAATAAAAGCTAATGCTTATCTACACAATTGTTCGCTCACACACGCACAAAAACAAGCAAGGTCAAATACCTGTATGGTGATTGGCAAAAGAGGAAAAAAATCTTTCAGTAGTATTAAAAGTTAAACATCTCTATTTGAGAGGAAAACCCTTGTTACGCTCACATACAAGCACAAAAACAAGCAAGAACAAATGCCTGTATAATTGGTCGAAAAAAAAAATCAGTGGCACTAAAATTTCAACATATTTATTTGAGAGGAAAACCCTCGTCACGCTTATATGTCCTGTTCTTTATCTCATATATCAAAGTTATAATTCAGGATGTCCCCCAAACAATTGCACGGACTTGTATAAAAGTATGGTCATAATTCCAACCCACCAAAGAAATATAAAATGAAAAAAAAAAAAAGATTGTCACAAATCATTTATGATTCTCACCAATCTCAGTTTTCTCTTTAGTACCTTCGGGAAGTAACGCCTATAAACATTATTATAAGAAATAACAACAATCATAAGAACATTAGACAGAAGAGCAAGGTGAAGAACAATGGAAAAAAAATCTATATAACATAATATCAAAACAAAGAAAAAAGAATTTCGTTCGACTGACGATGCAGTCTATTTTTTTCGGATTTAATCAAAAAGACTTTTTTTTTATTACATATTATACTGTCTTTATTTTAATGTATATATTAGAACACTCAAGCAATTTATGGTTTTAGCACATGTCTTATTACATATTCAATTTAATTGTTTATGATTTTCTAATTTTAATGTGCATATCCAATCCAAATACTCCAATGTCTTGTATGGTTTTAGTTTGTATAGTCCTGGCATTATCGTAGGTACCCGTAGAGTTAGACACGTAAACTACAAAGACTAACCGCATCTCTTAGAACTAATAAACCTTAATCTCCAGACATCTCTCGACAAATTTACAATAAAAAACACGTGAAATATATCTACAACAAATCTAGAATTAAAACCAAAACAACTAATCTATATTTTACCTATTTAAAGAAATAAACAACTACAGCAAGAAATAAAAATGAAGTACAAGAAATCTAAAAAATAAGTAAAAAAAATATATATAGAAACTACAGCAAGATATCTGATTATAAATCTACAAAAAATCTAAATAATACTACTGCAAGAAATTTAGAAAATAAACACACCAAGTAAGAAATCTAAAAACTAAACTACGCCATAATATCTAGAATTAAGACAAACTCAGTGGAATTTCTGAAACTTTGTAGAGTCATAGCAAATGTGGCCTAACTTCGGTTAAACTGTGTTTGAAGATGAAACAAGGTTTTATACTTTGGGTGAATACCTTCTTCTTGTATTCTTCAGAGATTGCTTTATTGGGTAAGCATTTTTTTTTTCATAATTCTCATTTCTGGACTTTTGGTTCTTATGTCGTCTTCATTTAATGGTATTTTGTGTATGTTCAATTTGCTGATAAACCAGGAGGACTATCGATTTTCCATTCTTCCTTTCAAAATATTATACACACACACAGACACACACACGTTATATATATATATATATATATATATATATAGAGGTGTGAAGACAGAATGAGTGGTAGCGTGGTGAGTTTAAACGCCAAGAATCCGTTGAAGTTTTATTTCTGACGTTTCGTCCAACTACGACTTCTTCAGAGTATACACAAGTAGGACAAAGAACTTATATAATCGCACAGCTCACCCCGTTCCTCCCCGGTCAATGCATTGACCGGGGAGGAACGGGGTGAGCTGTGCGATTATATAAATTATCGTTGTCCTACTTGTGTATACTCTGAAGAAGTCCTAGTTGGACGATACGTCAGAAATAAAACTTCAACGGATTCTTGGCGTTTAAACTCACCACCCTACCACTTATATATATATATATATATATATATATATTTATATATATATATATATATATATATATATATATATAATATATATATTAGTAATTTTGCTTCATAAAAAAGGAGAGCAGGACCTTAGTAACTACTCACCGATTAGCTTGCCATCAAATGTATATTAGTATTCCTCAAGATCTTCACAAATGAACTAAGTCAAATTTTAGATGGAAACCAACCGAGAGAATAGGCAGGCTTTAGGAGTGGACTTTAGACCATTTG
>NC_134802.1:24931698-24934198 GCF_046742065.1 Oratosquilla oratoria
TGTGTGTGTGTGTGTGTGTGTGTGTGTGTGTGTGTGTGTGTGTGTGTGTGTGTGTGTGTGTGTCTGTGTGTGTGTGTGTGTGTGTGTGTGTGTGTGTGTGTGTCTGTGTGTGTGTGTGTGTCTGTGTGTGTGTGTGTGTGTGTGTGTGTGTGTGTGTGTGTGTGTGTGTGTCTGTGTGTGTGTGTGTCTGTGTGTGTGTGCATGCGTGTATGTGTATATTTGTACAATATCATATATATGTATATGTATATATATATTATATATATATATATATATATATATATATACACGCACACACACACAAACACGGCTCAACGGCGCAGTGGTAGCGTTCACATCTGCTAATTCAGCGGTCCGAGTTCGAATCCCGCCCAGGGCTGAACTAATTTCAGTATTACTGCCCTGCGAGCCGTTACTCCTACTCTCGTGTGGTTGGTTGGTTGGTTGGTGTGTGTGGGGGGGTGGTCACAATAATACCCATAGTTTGGTCTAAAGGTTGAAAGCTTCTCAGGATTCTGTTATACTAACCAAACACTTTCCCACCAATTGTAATACGTCTTTTTATTTCATTATCATGATCTTTCGTCACTTTCACCATCTGCCCTAAATAATTATACTCTTCAATTTGAAGACTCTCACCATCGATTATAATCTTTTCACTTTGAACTTTCGTGTTGACCATTACTTTTGTTTTACTCTTGTTCATTTTTAAACTTATTTTGAGACTTTCTTTGTTCAGATCACTCATCATATCTTGCAAGCCTTCTGCTCTTTCTGAAATAAGAATAATGTCATCTGCAAATCTTAGGTGGTTCAGATATTCGCCATTAATTTTTAAACCTTTTTCTTCCTAAGTCAACCTTCTGAAAATCTCTTGTAACCAAGCTGTAAATATTTTGGATGAAATGATATCGCCTTGACATACTCCTTTCTCGATTTTGATCTTTTCTGTGCCTTTATATAGTCGAATCACAGAGTTACATTTCGCATAAATCTTTTCTCAAACCCTTACGATCAGTTCGTTTGTATCCTGCTTACGTAGGGTGTTTAGTATTGCTATTTGTTCTATCGAGTCAAAGATCTCGTAATCTACAAAAGCTAAACAGAGAGGTATATTATATTTTCGTTTTTTTTTTATTAGTTCGTTCATTGCCTGCAAATGGTCTAAAGTCAAATATCAGCTTCTAAAGCCTGCTTGTTCTCTCGGTTGGTTTCCATCTAAAACTTATTTGTAAGGATGTTGGAGGATACTTTATGCATTTGATAGCAAGCTAATTGGTCGATAGTTTCTAAGGTCCTTCTGGTCTCCTTTTTTATAAAGCAAAATCACTTTAGCATTGAACCACGATTCAGGAACGCTTTCTAGACGTAAGCACTGGGCGTACAACTGAGCTAACATAATATGAACTTCCTTTATGGCTCTCATATACTAATATGAAGACTACTTCGTTCTTTGTTGTTCCAGTATATATATATATATATGTCCACTTAAATTCCTAATCATGAGGAGGCGGCGGCAGCGTTGGTGGCGAAGGGGACGGGGGATCGAAAGGCAGACCCGTCGTATCGATTCCGGGAATGTGGCAAAGGAGGGACAGGAACCCTTTTATGTCGTCCGGGAGCAGGGAGAGAATGTCAAGGATCTGATCACCGACGGGCCAATAAGGCTCAGAAAGAAAGAATAATAACGGTGGCATTTTTTATCATACGGATGCTCGGCTGCTCCGCTGACAGACAAGAAACTCGTAAGAAAAGGTATTATCCTTATGACGCGCGCGCGTGCGTGTGTGTGTGTGTGTTTGTGTGTGTGTGTAAACTTAACAGAAAGGGTAGAGAACGATATAACGCATTTCGTAAGTTGCAAATATGACGCCAGCTGCTTGAACATGGCCACTTTTTTTAAGGCAGGGTTGTACTAGTGTGTATACTATATACACAAAATACGCACAAACCTACATGAATACTGGTACCTTCACATACAAATACATTACACACACACACAATTATACATATATATATACATACATATATATATACATATATATATATATACATACCCGGTACATGCATGAACATAAACATACGTACATATAATTGCGTGTACATGAACATACAAATACACTTACACACATATTTATTTAAATCTATATAGCAAAAAGCTTCCCTCCTTAATAGGGAGGTAGCCAACTAAGGCATGCACCAACCCCGACCAATCACCATTCCCTTTGATTGATGTACTGCTAATATACGTATATAAATACCATATTAGTTAATCTTGAGGACCGCCGGTTCTTCCGGAACAAAATTAATTCCCTTCACGTGGGGAGCTTTCGAGGTGTGTAGAGGGGAATGATGATAGACAAAAAGAAGACGTCAAGAGGAGAGAGACGGGCGTGGCCGAGACTCCACTCAGACTGAGGACATTGAGGTGTTTGGTGTCAGTGTTTGTTGTTACTTGTGCCCTCACCTATACATATATAGTGCAAGCCCCTATGTGAAA
>NC_134802.1:24939198-24941698 GCF_046742065.1 Oratosquilla oratoria
CGCATTGCGAAAAATGAGTGAGAAAGAAAAAGAAACCATGCTTGTTGCACGGAGAGGGTCAACAGTAGAGGGGCGAACGCAGAGAAGTCGAAAAAGAATAAAGGGATTTTGAAAGAGTGGGAGAAAAAGAAAAGAGAGAGAGAGAGAGAGAGAGAGAGAGAGAGAGAGAGAGAGAGAGAGAGAGAGAGAGAGAGAGAGAGAGAGAGAGAGAGAGAGAGAGAGAGAGAGAGAGAGAGAGAGAGAGAGAGAGAGAGAGAGAGAGAGAGAGGAGAGAGAGAGAGAGAGAGAGAGAGAGAGAGAGAGAGAGAGACAGAGAGAGGGAGAGAGGAGAGAGAGAGAGACAGAGAGAGAGAGAGAGAGAGAGAGAGGAGAGGAGAGAGAGAGAGAGAGAGAGAGAGAGAGAGAGAGAGAGAGAGAGAGAGAGAGAGAGAGAGAGAGAGAGAGAGAGAGAGAGAGAGAGAGAGAGAGAGAGAGAGAGAGAGAGAGAGAGAGAGAGAGAGAGAGAGAGAGGATATATAGATGTTTTGGAAAGAAATTAAGAGAAGAAGAGGAGGCGAATGAAGTAGAGAAGAAAAGGTAAAAGGTGTATATGGAGAGATGATAATGGAAGAGAAGGCAGTAAGGAGAAGATTGGCAGAATATTTTAGGGAGTTGCTAAATGTGAAGGAGAATAGGGAGGGAAAGATAGTTGCAATGGAAAGTGTTAAGAAAATGACCGTGATGAGTGAGGATAATGGAGGAGAAATAAGGAAGGATAAAGTGAAGGTAGTTGTTAAGATGATGGTCTGGATAGATGCCATGCAGAATGTCTAAAAAAAAAGGAGGTACAGTGATGGTGGAGTGGCTGGTGAAGTTATTTAATGTTTGCTGAAGAGAGGGTAGAGTGCCGGAGGACTGGAGGAGTGCCTGTATAGTTCCACTTTACAAGGGAAAAGGGGACAAGTGTGAATGTAGTAGTTTCAGAGGGATTAGCTTGTTAAGTGTAGTTGGGAAGGCTTATGGGAGGATCTTGATTGAGAGGATTAGGAGAGGAACAGAGGGAGTAATTGGTGAGGAACAGTGTGGATTTAGGACGGGTAGAGGTTGTCTAGATCAGATTTTTGTGGTAAGACATATGTGAGAAAACTATAGGAAAGAGAAGGATGTATTTTGGGCTTTTATGGATCCGGAAAAGGCTTATGACAGGGTAGACAGGAGGGCACTGTGGGAGATTTTGCGGATATAGGGGATAGGAGGAAAGCTTCTAGGAGCTGTCAAGAGTTTTTACGATAGTAGTAGAGCATGTGTCAGGATTAGAAATGGGGACAGTGAGTGGTTCGAGGTAAAGGTGGGACTTCGTCAAGGATGCGTTATGACACCCTGGCTGTTCAACTTATACATGGATGGGGTGGTGCGAGAGGTAAATGCAAGGGTGGTGGGTCAGGGATTGGAGATGGTTAAAGAAAATGGAAAAAAGTGTGAGGTGAGCCAGCTGTTGTTTGCGGATGACACTGCGCATGTGGCAGGATCGGAGGAGGGATTGAGGAAGTTGGTGACAGAATTCAGGAGTGTGTGTGAAAGAAGAAAGCTAAAGATAAATGTGGGTAAAAGTAAGGTAATGAGATGTACAAGGGGTGAAGGTGGCAGCAGACTGGAAGTGAGCATTAAGGGAGAGCGACTGGACAAAATGGATAGTTTTAGATACTTGGGTGCAAATGTGGCAGGAAAAGGTGGAGTGAAGGTGTAGGTAGAATGTAAATTGAAAGAAGCGAGTAAATGCCTTGGTGGATTAAAAAGTGTAATGAGGAATAGACATTTGGGAATGGATGCTAAGAGGAGACTGTATGAAGGAGTGATTGTGCCAACAGCACTGTATGGGGCAGAAACATGGAACATAAGAGAGAAAGAGTTTGTATGTGTTTGAGATGAGGTGTCTTCTCGAGAAGTATGATAGGGGTTACTAGGCTAGATAGAGTGAGAAATGAGGAGGTGAGGAGGAGAACAGGGGTGGAAAGGGAGTTGGGAGATTGGGTTGATGAAAGAGTTGGTTTGGACGCATGGAAAGAATGAATGAAGAAAGACTATTAAAAAAGGTATGGAAGGCAGATGTGGAGGGAGTGAACATGAGGGGACATCCTGGGATGAGATGGATGGATGGGGTGAAGGGGGCTTTGCAGAAGAGGGGAATGTCTGTTGAGGAAGGACGGGAGAGGACAGAAGACAGAGGTGAATGGAGAATGGTTGTATATGGATGATGATGTGATGCATGAGGTGGAATGGGTGAGGGGATGGGGGTTGAGGTAGTATGTGTGAGCAGATTTTGACGCAGCCCGAAGGAATTTCTCACCGCCATCTCCTTTTCTACATGGGGGGACGGAGAGGGGGGGGGGTCGTCGATTTAATGAAGCGGCCTTGCTGTGGATGTGCTGTGCCTTGCGACACTGCCTCTGACCTAGGGCAGTGGACAGGGTGCAGGGATGACCAGTCATCCAGGAGGTGCTAAGATAAGAGGGAGGGTGGA
>NC_134802.1:24946698-24954198 GCF_046742065.1 Oratosquilla oratoria
CACACACACACACCTTCACACACACACACAACTTCACACCCACACACACCTTCACACCCACACACACCTTCACACCCACACATCCATACCCACACCCACATGGTGACAAGATAAACCTAATAGGTACGACAGTACTTTATATTGATTGGCAGACGATTATTGAATCTAATTTCACGATTCCGGCCAGTGTGACGTCCGACTGCCTAGAGATTAGCTCGTTGATCACCCAACAAAAGAGTGCTTGATGTCATCGCAAACAGTTTATCCTGGTATCATGATGACCCTTGCGTTTTTCTTTTTGCCAAATTGTTTTGTTTCGGGGGAAACTGGTTTGTAATTACAGAGGGAGCCGAGCCAGAGATAAACAGAGCGCTGTGATGGATCAGCATCTATTGTTTTATGATACAAATATAGACCCTAAGCTCTCTCCTATTATGTGTTTATTATTTTTTTCTATTTTCTATTTATTCATTCATTCATCTACTTATTTTTGTTGTTATGGACAGTTAATTTTTATCTATTTAATTCTTATATGTTTATTGATTTTTTCTTTAAATATTAATTAATTTTTTCTTGAATTTTTTTTCTCTTGTTTATTGTTTTTGCTCTTAAGTATTAGTTATTAATTTATTTAGATAAATTATTGAAAAAATAACGAATATTTAATTTATTTATTTATATATTTATTTGTTATGTCATTTACGTTTTGAATAACTGTTTTTATATAAATTAGTTTTTCACTTTTGTTAATTTACTCATTTTGCTGTTAAGGCTAGCTGTCTCTAAGGTACTAACTGAATCTTATAATTTTCCCAGAACGAATTAAAATTTAAGAGGTTAACTTGTTAGAAAAAGAATCTCGGAAAGCTATAAATATATCTACCATCTCTCTAGAATTGCCCAAAGCATGAAGCAAGACTTCTTGACATAAGAAAAATCTGGTGCACAAGATTGAAAAAATTATTTTAATTTCTTTTCAAAACTAAAATCCTCTCAAGGAACAATTGTGAAAGGTTCTTTCAGTTAAATCTCGTTTAAAGCTTTGGTATTTAAGCTAACAACCAAAGGTCGATTGAAAGGCACCCTGACTGGTAGATAAAGAATTTTTTTTACTTTTTACACTTACAATCGTATTTAAATTCTACTAAGTTTTTTACAGTCACATATGCGCTAATGTGTGTGTGTATGTGTGTGTGTGTGTGTGTGTGTGTGTGTGTGTGTGTGTGTGTTATGTGTTTGTATGATAGTGTGTGTGTGTGTGTGTGTGATGTGTTTGTATGATAGTGTGTGTGTGTGTGTGTGATGTGTTTGTATGATAGTGTGTGTGTGTGTGTGTGTGTGTGTGTGTGTGTGTGTGTCATACAAACACATCACACACACACACACACACACACACAAAAGCATACTCTCCCACGAAAGTTTCCCCACCCGTGTGAGTGCGCGCACGCGCGCGTGTGTGTGTATGTGTGTACGCGCGCAAGCGCGTGTAACAAAACAGTTTACTACTTTTGTCTCAGAACTGAAGTTGTTGTTTTTCTTTTTGATACGTCATGCCTTTTTTCAAAATTCTTCAAGAACGTAACTTGGAACCAACACACTGAAGAAGGAGACACCTGGGGATAGAGAATCGTTTTACTTTTATTTCAATCTTTCTATTTATTCCTTTCTATTTTCCCCATCAACTCATCACCCCTCTGAACATTCATCATCTTTCTTACTCCTCTTCTCCTCCATCCTTCATCTTCATTTCTATCTTTCTATGCTTACCTTTTCTCTTCTTGCCTTCGTGTATCTTTTCTGTGATGTCTTCATTTTTTTCGTTTCTTTTTCTTTCATAGCCTTCAAGCATCCATCTTATTTCCTCCACCAGCATCCCATATTTCACCTCCTCCACGCTTCCCAAGACACGCACGTCCTAACAGACACGCATGTACGTAAGCCCATGCGCGCGAGCACACACACATTGTTTGTGTGTGTGTGTGTGTATGTGTGTGTGTGTGTGTGTGTGTGTGTGTGTGTGTGTGTGTACATTATATATATATATATATATATATATATATATATATATATATATATATATGTAACCACTAGGAAAAGTAAAATAACGAAGCAGAGCGCTTTCGTATAATATCTTCAGTGCTGATACAAAGAAGGAATTATAAAATGAAGAAATAAGGGACAGAATATATGACCGAGTGAGACATGGCGGAGAGGGAATTCGGAGAGGTTAGTGGAAGAAATACACGTGACGTTTGATACCGTCCTAGTAACCAACAAGTATGGGACAATTGCCCATAACTTATATTACAATTTAGATAATTTTGAAATGTCATGGCAAATATGACTACCTAGTTTGTACAAACCTTGATGGAGATTAACATTTACTCATTTACTAGATTTTATCAAACTGCATTCTATTAAATTTCTTTCTGTGATGTTATTGTTGTATGTGATGACTTTAGCGTTATTCCAGTCAACTGGGTGGTTGAAAGGGTTCACGTGGTTGAATATGCCGCTAGATTGGTTTCCCTCTCTAACTTATTTCTTGTGTTGATTGATTCGTGTTTTGAGTGCTTTAGCAGTCTGACCAACATAAAACTGATAACAAGATTTACAAGGTATTTTGTACACACACCTTTTATCACTATTGACAGAATTATTTGAGGAATTGTCTTATAGTGTTCTTATTGTTAGAAACTTAATGTTGAATTTGGGTAATATATTACGTAAATTGCACACACACACACACACACACACACACACACACACACACACACACACACACACACACACACACACACACGCACACACACACTATATTATATATATATATATATATACATACATACATACATGGTTGGACAAACACCCAAAAACAATGTCCAATTTTTAATTCACCCATAGTTTTTGTGTTCCTCGCTATGTTACGTTACGAGCGTTACGTGGGATAAATTTCAATAAAGTGGGTGGCAAGACTTGAGTTTGGCAACACTGCGTGAGATTTCTATACATTTGGCAGTACAGTGTTGGTGTGAGGTTGTGTAGTGCGCATTTGTGTGTTTATCAGTTTGTAATATTGTACAGTATCGTACACTCCATTCATCTTCACTATACCAAGAAACGGTATAAACTACACAGACAATTTTTGTTTTATTTGCGGTGTATTGACATTGAAGTCACAAAGACGGTGTTTCATGACATTGATTTAAAAGCATTATGAACATTATTTTGGCTGCAAAGTGGGGGACTAGGATAAAACCTGGATCCCTCATCTGTGTTGTGTATCCTGTGTCAGGCATGGGCAAAAAGTTTATGCCATATGGTTTTTGCCATCCCAATGGCTAGGAGAGAACCAAAAGATCATACTTCAGATTGCTACTTCTGCCTTACAAATATGAAAGGTACAATATCAACATCCAAGCATATTGTAAAATATCTTAATTTATCATCTGCTATGAGACCAGTACCTCACAGTAAAAAACTTCCATACCTAACCCTCCAAATCAAATGGAACTAAATGATGATGAGTCAAGTGAGTAGATTATAGAAAAAGAAACAGGAGACATGCAATTTCAGCCTATTTGTTCTTCAAGTGAACCACGTTTATTGAGTGAGGGAAATCTACATGATCTTGTGCGGGATTTAAACTTGTTAAAAAAGCAATCTGAACTTCTTGTTTTCAAGTTAAAATGCGGAATCTTCTCCAAAAGGAATAAAGTTAGGCTTTATAGTAAGCGACATTGTGATTTTGAACAGTTTTTCTCACTTTAGGATTATGTGGTGTTTTACAATGATGTATATTCTGTTATGGAGGAACTTAATCATAAGTATGACAGGAATGAGTGGGTCTTGTTTATTGACTCTTTAAAAGTGAGCTTGAAAGCAGTTTTGCTCCACAATGGAAATACGTTTCATTCTGTTCCTCTGGAGTATGCAGCTAACATGAAGGAAACGTACGAGAGTATGAAGCTTCTATTGCAAAAAATCAAGTATGAAGAACATAAATGGAATACCTGTGGTGACCTAAAGGTTGTGGCACTTTTACTTGGAATGCAGCTGGGTTACATAAAGTTTTGTTGCTTTCTCTGTGAGTGGGGCAGTCGGGATAAAAAAAAATCATTAGGAAAAGAATGGGTGGCCGATACAATCTCTGACCCAAGGAGAGAAGAATCTTGTCAATCTTCCTCTTGTTGATTTAGAGAAAATTTATCTGTCTTCTTTGCATATTAAGCTAGGGTTGATGAAAATATTATTATGGAGGTATAGATAGAACTGGCAAGGGATTCACCTAGTTGAAATATAAGTTTTTTTTAGAGTAAGTGAATCAATGAAGGTATTTTTGTTGGACCACAGATTAGGAAGCTGATGAGAGACCAGAATTTTTATGAAGAGCTAAATTATCTTGAAAAAACTGCATGGCTGTCATTTAAGAAAGATTGCGCAGAGTTTTTGGGGAATCACACAAAGCATATAATTATTCTGAAATCGTAAACGAGCTACTAATATCCTACAAGGCCTTAGGATGCAATATGAGCCTAGAAATCTACTTGCTAGACTCTCACTTGGACCTTTTCCTTTCAAATCTTGGCGTCGTCAGTCACGAGCTTGGAGAGAGGTTTCACCAGGACATTCTGAACAAAGAAACTCGGTATCAAGGGAAGTGAAGCTCTTTAATGTTGGCTGATTAATGTTGAATACTAAAAAAGAGAACTCCCAAAAGCAAAATATACTCAAAAAACCTATATTTCTACATTTTAAAGTTAAGTTTCATTGAGATATTAGTCATGTATTAGTTATAATTTTTTTAAAATTTGATATGCTATCACAGAAAAACTATGCCCGAAAGAAAAATTATGAAAACAAAACATATTTGAAATTAGCACAAAAAAAATCCATCAAATTTACCTCTTTTTGCTTGTGAGACAGGTATTTTAATTAAGAATTTTAACCAGTGTTATTGTTTAAAACTAGAAACTAAAACGTACATAGCAATAAGTCTTGATAAGTGTGTGTGTGTGTGTGTGTGTGTGTGTGTGTGTGTGTGTGTGTGTGTGTGTGTGTGCGCGCAATGTAAAGAAAAGTACAATTTAAGTCTTTTTAATAGTATGAAACTCCTAGCATATATTTCTTCTTCAACAAGTCGAAACGCTATATCAACGAAAAACATTTTCATCATCACTTTTTGGGAGAACCAACTTAAACTCATCTACATAAGTTGTAGTTTATTCAGAACGATAATGGCGTCCATTTATAATCTACTAATGAACAGTGACTTGTCGAATTGAAATTTTGGTTCAGAACTCTAATGATCCATTCGTGCTATGTCAAATAATTTCACATAAAATATTATATACATATACATATATATATACATATATATATATACAAACATAATATATATATACACATATATATAATACATATACATACACATATATATGTATATATATACACACACAATATATATATATATATATATATATATATATATATATATATATATATATATATATATATATATCATTGGTGAGAAATGTAGTAACACATTTGTTAATCAAAACTAACACCACAGTCGGACGAAAAAAAGCGGTGAGTAAGCGAAACTATATATTTCGATTGCTAACTGCAATCCTTTTCAGGAGTACAAAGTGGAAGGAGGATGCTATCTTAAATAGCAACTTCTTACAAAAGGGAACTTGGAAAAGAATAGATTTCACTACTTCCACCCTATGTGTATAGCTGCAACTAAAAAAAAATTTTTTTATAAAGAAAATGTTTTTATAAAAAAAAAAAAGAATATTTTAGTTGTTTTTTCCAGGCCCATAGACCATGATTAATTTGTGCATACCTTATTGTATATCCTATTTCATGTGTATGCTTAACCATTCATGACAAGGAAATTTGGAGTGTTTAATCTTCGAAGATTATACTAAGAGTGAATTTTGTAAGGTACCCATATTGGCCCATATACAGTATCTACACTTGTTGCAGCATCGGAGTCCTGACTAAAAAGGTCAATTACTTGTTTATTTTTATACTGTGTCTGATGTCTCTTTGGATAAAGTAGATTCGGCAATGTGGAGGGATGAATCAAGTTCTTTCACCTGTTTTCATATACTTGATATTTGAACAAATTTGGACGTGTATTTTTTTTTTTTTTTGCATCACTACAGTACCTATGTGACCTGAGGATGACATGAGGTCGGGTCAGGGGGAAGGGGAGGAAACTTTTTGACAATTTGTTTGGTGAGGATTAATCCTGATATTATATTTGTGGGCCATTGACCCTTAGAAATATTCATTGTGGGCAAATATTCAATTAATGTGGATTCCACATTTTTTCCTTCTGAACCCACAGGTTGATTTATAAATCTGTCACTACCCCTTTCTACTGTTGATAGAGTGATCGTACAATTCACCAGAGAGCGCAGAAAGAGCACAAAACCTTATTCAAATCGTCCGGGCCCTCAGAATTGAACCCTGCGTCTTGTCAAAAGAAATGCCGAAGAGGATCCACGTTGCAAGGCATCTGATATAGCAGCACAAGCTGATGTCAGTCCCAGAACAGCTGCCAGATATCTCCACAAGCTGGGTTACTATGGCAGAGCTGCGAGAAGCAAACCATTACTTTGTACAGCCAATATCAAGCGCAGAAAGGATTGGGCTGTCGAGATGATGGAGAGACCTGTGGCCTTTTGGAGCACTGCCATTTTCTCTGACGAGTCACAATCCGCATTATTTTCTGATAGTGGAAGAGTGTGGGTCTAGAGACTGTAGTCAAGAGTTTGGCCTCAAAAGACTGCAGCCAGCGGTGAAACATGGGGATATTTCAATAATGGTGTGGGGTGCAATTTGGAGTGATCTTCAATCAGAGCTTGTGGAGTGTCAAGGAAACATAAATTCAGGCAAATATGTTTCCATATTAAAGGAAGGACTCATTCCAATATTCTCCAGTGATAGAATGAGTAAAAAATGTCTTCTTATTTATGGAACATGAAACGCCTTGTCACATTGCTCAAGCAACACAAAATTGGTTGATCCAAATGGGATCAGGAAACTTCCATGGACAAGTCAGTCCCCGGATATGAACTTTATTGAACTTTGTGGTGCATATTAGATCGACAGCTTTGTAAAAAGAACAGGAAGCCATCTTCAAAACCCGAACTCGGGAAACATGGCAAGAAAACTCTCAAGATAATATTCGTGAACTAATCACTAGCATGTCTAGAAGGGTCCTTGCACTGAAAAAGCAAAGGGTGTATCAACTATGTATTAGTTATTCATACTGTCACCATTTATAAGCACTTTAATTGTATAAATTGCTTCTTTAATAGATTAAACGATTTCTCTTCATGTCTATTCAATCCAGTCATGTCTGTGTATGTATACATGTATATATATGTATATATATATATATATATATATATATATATATATATATATATATATATATATATATATATATACAGAGAAAGAGAGAGAGAGAGAAAGAGAGAGACA
>NC_134802.1:24961698-24971698 GCF_046742065.1 Oratosquilla oratoria
AATATAAGATAAACAGATAATGATTATAAACAAATTGCACAAAGAAAATAATTATAATGAATAGATAGATGAATAAATACACAAGTTAGTAAATAGATAAAATAAGATGGCTGGAATCTTAAAAAGAAAATTCCTAAAATGCTCCCAAGAGTACATATAAGGATACAATGACTTTTTCTTCTTAATAACACTGCAAATCTTCATCTAGATATTTTACTCAATATCTCACGTACGTTCTAGAAAGTTATCCTTTTCCTAACCAAGTGGACAACCTTACATTTACGCATTTTGTTCTAGCTAACAGCAAGCAGTTTTATTCAGCTTAACCCATTAATCTCCGATGACAAGATTCTTGTCATTTGGTCAAATAAAACAAAAAATCATAAAACACCAAAATGTTTGATGAAACACCAGAAAAATATGACGTCAGTCCTCGCTTCGCTGCGAGCGAAGCGAGGATTGACGTCATATTTTTCTGGTGTTTCATCAAACATTTTGGTGTTTTATGATTCTTTGTTTTATTTGACCAAATGACAAGACATCTTGTCATCGGAGTTGAATGGGTTAAAGAATTAACCTTAGAAATAACAAAAAAGACAAAAAAAAAATATGGCAAACGAGAGGCGATTCTGTTCATCTTACAGGTACCTATGTTTTGTAAAAGTCTAGAGAACGTTGTCGATATGGACTGTAGTCCACCAGCGCTTCTAACCTGGTCTATCCTGACCAAGGGGAACAGATCTAAAAGATCCTAAGACTCCCTCAACGGTTAGTATAGGACCCCTCCCCAAATCCCTGGACCCCCTAACAGGTCCCTGGACCCCCTAACAGGTCCTGGAACCCCCTAACGGAACATATCCCGGGGTCTCTAACAGGTCTCGGAGCTCCCTAACAGTTCCCGGGGGCCCCTAACAGGTCCCGGGATCCCCTAACAGGTCCCGGGATCCCCTAACAGGTCCCGGGATCCCCTAACAGGTCCCAGGATCCCCTAACAGTTTTCGGGATCTCCTAACAGTTCCCGGGATCCACTAACAGGTCCCGGGATTCCCTAAAAGTTCCCGGGATCTCCCAACAGTTCCCGGGGCCCCCTGACAATTCCCGGGATTCCCTAAAAGTTCCCGGTATCCCCTAACAATTCCCGGGATCCACTAACAGTTTCCGGGATCCCCTAACAAGTCCCGCGACCCCCTAATAAGTCTCGGGATTCCCAAACAGGTGCCAGGACCCCCTAACAGGTGCCAGGACCCCCTAACAGGTGCCAGGACCCCCTAACAGGTGCCAGGACCCCCTAACAGGTGCCAGGCACTTGTTAGGGGGTCCTGGCACAGTTCCTAGAACACCCCTGACAGGTCTTTGGACCCCCATGACAGTTCCTTGGATCCCCATGACAGTTCCTTGGACCCCCATAACAGGTCCTTGGACCCCCATAACAGGTCCTTGGACCCCCATAACAGGTCCTTGGACCCCCATAACAGGTCCTTGGACCCCCATAACAGGTCCTTGGACCCCCATAACAGGTCCTTGGACCCCCATAACAGGTCCTTGGACCCCCATAACAGGTCCCTGGACCCCCATAACAGGTCCTTGGACCCCCTGAGAGGTGCTTCGACCCCTGAGAGATGCTTCGACCCCCTGAGAGGTGCTTCGACCCCCGAGAGGTCCTTCGACCCCCCTGAATGGTCCTGGGAACCCCCAGACAGATCCTAGGGACCCTCTGACAGGTACTGGGGACCCCCTGACAGTTACTGGGGACCCCTTGATAGGTCCTACGACCCCCTTGACAGGTCCTTGGGCCGCCATAACAGGTCCTAGGACGCCCCTGACAGGTCCTAGGACGCCCCTGACAGGTCCTAGGACGCCCCTGACAGGTCCTAGGACGCCCCTGACAGGTCCTAGGACGCCCCTGACAGGTCCTAGGACGCCCCTGACAGGTCCTAGGACGCCCCTGACAGGTCCTAGGACGCCCCTGACAGGTCCTAGGACGCCCTTGATAGGTCCTAGGCCGCCCCTGACCGGCCCCAGGACGCCCCTGACAGGTCCTAGGACGCCCCTGACAGGTCCTAGGACGCCCCTGACAGGTCCTAGGACGCCCCTGACAGGTCCTAGGACGCCCCTGACAGGTCCTAGGACGCCCCTGACAGGTCCTAGGACGCCCCTGACAGGTCCTAGGACGCCCCTGACAGGTCCTAGGACGCCCCTGACAGGTCCTAGGACGCCCCTGACAGGTCCTAGGACGCCCCTGACAGGTCCTAGGACGCCCCTGACAGGTCCTAGGACGCCCCTGACAGGTCCTAGGACGCCCCTAACAGGTCCTAGGACGCCCCTAACAGGTCCTAGGACGCCCCTAACAGGTCCTAGGACGCCCCTAACAGGTCCTAGGACGCCCCTAACAGGTCCTAGGACGCCCCTAACAGGTCCTAGGACGCCCCTAACAGGTCCTAGGACGCCCCTAACAGGTCCTAGGACGCCCCTAACAGGTCCTAGGACGCCCCTAACAGGTCCTAGGATGCCTCTAACAGGTCCTTGGACTCCCCTAACAGGTCCTAGGACTCCCCTAACAGGTCCTAGGACCCCCATAACAGGTCCTTGGACCCCCATAACAGGTCCTTGGACCCCCATAACAGGTCCTTGGACCCCCATAACAGGTCCTTGGACCCCCATAACAGGTCCTTACACCCCCATAACAAGTCCTTGGACCACCCTAACAGGTCCTTGGACACCCTAACAGGTCCTTGGACCCCCATAACAGGTCCTTACACCCCCATAACAAGTCCTTACACCCCCATAACAAGTCCTTGTACCCTCATAAGTCCTTGGACACCCATAACAAGTCCTTGGACACCCATAACAAGTCCTTGGACACCCATAACAGGCCCTTCGACCCCCTGACAAGTCCTTCGACTCCCCCTGACAGGTCCTTCAACCCCCCTGAGAGGTCCTTGGATCCCCCTGAGAGTTCTTTGGATCCCCCTGAGAGATCCTGGGAACACCCTGACAGGTCCTGGGGTCCCTCCCCCCCTTGACAGGTCCTAGGACGCCCCTGACAGGTCCTAGAACGCCCCTGGCAGGTCCTAGGACCCCCATGACAGGTCCTAGGAACCCCCTGACAGGTCCTAGGAACCCCCTGACAGGTCCTAGGAACCCCCTGACAGGTCCTAGGATCCTCCTGTTAGGTCCTAGGACCCCCCTGACAGGTCCTAGGACCCCCCTGACAGGTCCTAGGACCCCCCTGACAGGTCCTAGGACCCCCCTGACAGGTCCTAGGACCCCCCTGACAGGTCCTAGGAACCCCCTGACAGGTCCTAGGACCCCCCTGACAGGCCCTTGGACCCCTTGATAGGTCCTAGGATCCCCCTGATAGGTCCTAGGACCCCCTGACAGGTCCTAGCACCCTCCCGACAGGTCCTAGGGCCCACCTGACAGATCCTAGAATCATCATCTTAGGACCACCCTGACATGTCCTAGGACCACCCTGACATGTCCTAGGACCACCCTGACATGTCCTAGGACCACCCTGACATGTCCTAGGACCACCCTGACATGTCCTAGGACCACCCTGACATGTCCTAGGACCACCCTGACATGTCCTAGGACCACCCTGACATGTCCTAGGACCACCCTGACATGTCCTAGGACCACCCTGACATGTCCTAGGACCACCCTGACAGGTCCTAGGACCACCCTGACATGTCCTAGGACCACCCTGACATGTCCTAGGACCACCCTGACAGGTCCTAGGACCACCCTGACAGGTCCTAGGACCACCCTGACAGGTCCTAGGACCACCCTGACAGGTCCTAGGACCACCCTGACAGGTCCTAGGACCACCCTGACAGGTCCTAGGACCACCCTGACAGGTCCTAGGACCACCCTGACAAGTCCTAGGAACCACCCTGACAGGTCCTAGGAACCCCCTGACAGGTCCTTGGACCACCCTGACAGGTCCTAGGACCACCCTGACAGGTCCTAGGACCACCCTGACAGGTCCTAGGACCACCCTGACAGGTCCTAGGACCACCCTGACAGGTCCTAGGACCACCCTGACAGGTCCTAGGACCACCCTGATAGGTCCTAGAATCCCTCTGACTGGTCTTTGGTCTCCACTAACAGGTCCTAGAACCCCTTTGACAGGTCCTTGTACCCCCTTGACAGGTCCTAGGACCCCCTTCACAGGTTTTAGCACCCCCAAACACGTAAGATCTGGCAGCAGTTTCTAAGACCCCCTATCAGTCCCTAAGATTTCTACAGATCATAGGACACCGTAACGGTTCATGGAACCCTCTAACAGATCATAGGACTCCCTATCAATTTCTATCCACCCCTGATAGGTGCTAGGACCCCCTAAAATGTTACAGGATTCCCTAAAAGGTGTAAGGATCTCTTCGAATGTCGTGCGACTCCGTAAAATCCGGAAAGGCCTTAGGATCCCTAAAAGCCCTAGGACCCCGAAAAAGGCCCTAGGACCCCATAAAAAGGCCCTTGGACTCCATAAAAAGGCCCTAGAACCCTGTAAAGGGGTCTAGGAACCCGTTAAAGATGCTAGGACCCCGTCAAAGGTTCTAGGATTCCCTACGAGGTCCTGAGAAGTTGAAAAGCTAGGTCCAGTAGCAACAAACTAACATTCGTTATAGACTGTAGTTTACCAGAGGTTCTATCCTTGTAGACAATCTCGCGGGCAGCTGTCATGAGTCTCAAACTAGCAGTGTTAGTCGCCAGAAGATTTTATTCGGGTTTTAAGTGGTCCCCAAGAAGTGATGAATGGACAGAATTGTATAAACGAAAGGAGCAATATGGGGAAAGGTTTGGAAATTCCTGGATTAGAGGATCAACAAAGCAGTGACAGAAACACATCACGAACTACATCGGAAACTTTTCAACTCCATCCCTTAGTATCAATTAAGTCATTCTTAAACACTTCTGCTTTTTTTTTTTTTTTTTTCATCAAGAACACATTGCCGCTACGCTGAACTTTTACATCACACTTCGGAATAGAGGATTATCACGTTTATTGAAATATGACACATTCTGTTTTTATCTTTTTTAAACTAATTAAGGCTACGTGTTCTTCCAAACGAACACTACTGACTGCCATTTACCCAAGCTATCGTTTTTTTATGTAAAGAAGGTGGTTTTGGCATTGGAAAGCACTTTCTGATGTAAACGTTACGTTCTGAGCAAAGAAGGTATTACAGTAATCCATCCCATTTTTGAATTGAGTTGGCCACCTGGAATTCTGATTTGGATTGGGTTCGGATACGCGAGGTAAAATCACTCCCCCTCCACCCCCACCCTTACAGTCGCCATTTCACCAGTTCTATTTTCTTTTTAATTCCGAGGGATTAAAAATTGTATACAATACTCATACATATACATCAAGTTCGAATAATGGCGGTTCATGGTAGTTCCACTTTGGTTATAGGAGTGATTACTGTATCCGGAAACTTTTGAAAGGAAACTCAACCTCTCGACTCTCTTGAGACCCCACGACCGCCTCTACAAGAACATCAAGCTTTATCAAACTCCTCTTGCGCTGAACCAGCAACAACCCCCCACCCTAACCCCCATGGTATCAAAAACCCATAATACCAAGATACCAGGTCATAATACGTAAGCGCGTATAAATCCCTCACCCTTAGGGACCCAGGCGATAGGGTCATATACTGCAACGTCAAGGCTTCCCTGTACGACCTTTCCACACTGATAAAGTTCTCCGAAGTCATAAACGAAGGAGTACGACCTTCGAGGGAACACATTCATCATATCTTGACGAGACCCTGAAACCATCCAGAAAGAGGGACGGGGGGAGGGGAGACACGCTGTAGACTAAAGGTTGACACGCACGTGCCATTTTTTAGTGGTTGGTGGGTATCATGAAGAAAGTAGTCCATGTCTGGTATCCCATTCAAATTAACAGCCTCTGTCACCTGCCATGGAGGACCTCATATATATTCTTTTTCTTTTTCGTTTTTATTTTCGTTTTTTCTTTTTTTTTGTCTAGGAAAAATATGTATCTAAATTTTTCTGAGCTCGTTCATTTTCAAGAAAAGAAAGAAGGATATTCTTAACGACACCGCTCCTTCGGCACAATATTGTCCCCATAGATAGAAGCGCTGGTTACCATCAACAAAGTACTGAACTTACTCAAAATACCTAAATCACAGTGACTCGTGAATAAACGCATCAGCGGTATCTTCTTAAAAAAAAAAATCCTTTCAAAGTTGATAACCTCAACATTATAAGAAAACAACAACTCTTCTGAAGTTTTTCTCTTCTGGGAGAGGAAGCTAATATCCTGAAGCCCTACAAAGCCGTACAAAGCCTATTTTCTGCCATCCAAGAAATTGGCATCATAGTGAAGCCAAATAAGGACATGTCTTTCCCATCGAATATCAAATATTATATATATATATTATATATATATATATATATATATGTATATACATATAAAGAAATAAGAAAATAGAATGAAAACGTTTCCAGCATAGTTTTGTCATCATCATTGTCGTCGTCATCGTCGTCGTCATCATCATCGTCATTATCATTATCATCAGTAGTAGTAGAAGTGGTGGTATACTATTATATGAATCTATTTACTTAATCATCTTTTATTCATTTATTTATTTATCTATTTATTTATTTATTTACTTACTTTGCGGGAGGGGACTCAGAATCGATATAGTTATTCGCACAGGTTAATCTGCGCTGAATAAAATCATCTGTGTTATTAACCAGAATCAAAGGTTTCCATGCCTTAAACGCGTTACTGTGTGCAGTGAAGGATAAATCGTGATAATCTAACCAAAGTCTGGTGAACTCAAAGCTGAATGAAATAGTCTGCATTTATCAAAAACCTTGACTGGATTGATTTTGTAATAACACACAGAACAGACAGAACAAGGCTAGAGGTTTTTAGTTACAAAAATAAACAAATAGATAAATAATTAGATAAATACATAAATAACTAAGATGTATACATAAGTATATAGATAAAAAAGTACGTAAATAAATAAACAAATATTAATAAATATATGAATAAATATACAAACGAGTAAATGCACAAGTAAATAAGTAGACATTTTAAACTCGTTTAGTCTTGAACGTGACGGATTAACAAGAACTTCACCCAATCACCAAGGGATTCTATTCATCTTAGCGTCTACCCACGTACTTTAAACGACTCCGGATACCTCAGTCACGATTACTGAAACGTTATATTGACCTAATAAAAACCCATTCGGTAGTCTGACCTAATGTAGCAGCCACGGTTTGATCGTGAGCCTCAACTCGTCATCTTGGCACGAGAACCAAGTACCTTTTATGGGTCTCCGGTAGTGGCCTATGGTCTATTAGATGACTTTACAACCGTTCTGTCCCTTTATGGACAATAAAGCCCGTCATTGTGAACGTGACATCTGTGCAATGCATACGCGCCATGTTAAGGGCTCGGCTTGAACAAGATAAAAATAAGCGCAACTTTTTCCTTTTTCATTTCGCTCCGTCCAGTGAGTCAAGATCAAAAAACTTGCGAGAGAAAATTATCTCTTTACTGAAACACGCGTAGGCCTCCAATCACGCAAATGAATCGTTATATATATATATATATATATATTATATATATATATATATACATATATACATCTATATATGCATTTATACATATCCATATATACATACATATACACATATATACATGCATACACATGCATGGATACATATATTCATATGTACATATATATACAAGTATATACATATATATAGACACACATACAGACACAGACAGACAGACACACACACACACACACACACACACACACACACACACACACACACACGTGCACGCACGCACACACACACACACGCATGCATTCACATTTAAGAATGATTACTGGAGAGTAAGAGAAACGATCCCACGAGCGTTGCTCCTTTCCTGTAAACTACAATTAGGTAAATATATCCAGAACCACACCCACAGCCAAAGGCACACACGTACACAGCGGTGCACTCACACCAAAGGCCACATCCTGCCACACCAACACCTAAACCTATGTTCACTTCAAGCCCAATTCACATCCAAATACATATTCATTCGTAAATATATATGAATACACAAAGATCTCAGGATTACTGGTGGTAAATTCTTAGACATTCTGGTCCCCGGGAGTGACTTATCTGCTCCAATAGTCCAAAAGCATAGGGCAAAGAAAACTCTCTGGCCCACAGCTACATGCTCCTGACATAGGCTCCTCACTCGTCAAGATTCCATAATACATAATATCTCTTCATGTTTGCTGGCGTTGAGATATAACCAATCCTCTTATGTTACCTTGTATGGAGTGCGCTGGTGGCGCAACAGAAAAAGGACTGGTCTCACTCTTGCGGGTTCGAGCCAGCTGTGACTGTGACCTACCCTGTTTCCCAAAGCGTATAGAACAAAAATGACTGTTTTGACTGCAGCTACTCAGCTCCTCCTGGTGTATGCTCCTAACCTTGATATATAGTTCTAAAGAGCATCATCCTACAGCACAAATATCACCTGACCCAAGAAGATCCTAATATCTTATCAAAATTTAGATATAGAAACCTTCAATATAGTAATGTATTTTATGTACTTTGATTCTCTTTGATAGCGGAAAGATTCAGCTGAGAGCAAGAACCCTGAACTGAAGGTCTTCAGTAACCGGGACCCTTTTTAGGCTGAAATTCTTAGTTTCAGGAACATAGAGTTGCTTGTTCCTGGGCAAATGAGAACTCACAAACCAGGTTACCGTGTTTAAAACACTAAACACAAATTGCTTACAAATACTCACTTTGAGAACAGGGACACTATTGGATTGTGTTAGGCCAATGAACGCACAAAAACTCAGATTGTCACACTTACAGATATCACGCTACTTAGCTCTCAGATGATATTCTATAAGGAACAGCTGTGATATTCTTTATTTTATCTAAACATTACTTATGACATTTCCTTATGATTTAACTTGACCACTCAATAGTATTTTGTTCTGACTAACGTCAGATACCTTTACAGAAATCTAATAGAATTCTTTGTATTTTGTCAGAATTGTAAAGACACTCAACACTTCCTTTAATTATCAATTTCTATTTTGTTTAATTTTATTTACATTTGATAAGTTAACTCCAGAAGTATCAAATGTACACCATTCTGGGGAAACAATTTATTATAGTTTATTTTTTGTTTATTACCATCAGTTATCATTATCACTTACTATTATTCATCTTTATTAATGGATTGATTTTTATTCATTCATTAATCTATTTACTTATTCATTAATCTATTTACTTATTTATCTAATCATTTAATATCTGCTTACTTATTTTTACTAATTATTCTTATCTACCAAATGCTATTTTGAGCCATCGAGGGAGGAGTACCTAACTCAAGGTCTCGACACCCTTAAGGAGCGTGTCTGTCCTCGGAGTCCTCTGGCCTGAGGCGTAAGAAAACAAGGGGCAGACCGTCCCCGATGTGAAGGGTGCCAGTGGGTGCCAAGAGTGCCATTTGACACCATTAGCCAGTTGTGCTCAATTAGGTCAGGCTAATGAGTCCCCACGCAGGCAATTGGTGGTAATCAGTTCAGGAGACGTTCTGGGGAGTAGAGGGGGTGGGGGGGGGCGAACGGGAGGATGACTCGAGTCATTATGTTGTCTCTATTTACTGAACGATAAACGTTATATATATATATATATATATATATATATATATATATATTATATATATATATATACATATATATGTACACATATAATTTTATATACACACACACACACACACACACACATATATCTATATGTATACATACATATACATATTTATATATATATATATATATATATGTTATACATATAATTATGTATAAAGGAAAACAGGAAGGAATACAAGAAGCTGAGAGAGGAGTGGGAGGGAGTGAAGGATAGAGTAGAGCTAGGAGTAGAGGAGGAATGGGGATGGTTCAAGGAGGGAGTCACAAAGTGAGCA
>NC_134802.1:24976698-24981698 GCF_046742065.1 Oratosquilla oratoria
AGGTATAGAAATGAAGAACCATCGAGACTAGACCTAATAATCACATCTGAACATAGAATAGTGGAAAAGATTGAATATAAAACACCAATAAGTAAAAGTGACCACATATTGATTGAACTGGAACTAAATGAGGAAAAATACATGAAAAGAAATGAACAATAAGAAAAGTAAGAATGATGTATAAAAAAACAAACTTTGATAAAATAAGAGAATTCTTTGAAAAAGAAAACTGGGAAGAAATATACAAAGAAGAAACAACAGTGAAAGAGAAATGGAATATTTTGACAAAAATTTATAAAAAAAAAAAGGAGTGGAAAAGTATGTCCCAAGACAAAAACAAGAAAAAGAATATGTAAAGTGCTGGTACAACAAAAGTTTTTAGGGAGTTAAAAGACAAGAGAGATAAACCTTGGACCAAATTGAAGATATATAAAAGACATGAAAAATGAAAAATATATACTTGTTATAGAATTAATAGGTACAAGTGTGCAGAGAGGAAAAGAGAAAATATGAAAAAGATGTCATAGAAAAATGTAAAGACCAACCAAAATTATTTTACAGATTTGTAAACAACAAACTGAAAAACAAAAGTTTTGGAGAAATCAAGACAAGGAGTTGAATACACAGAGGAAATAGAAATGGTTGAAATTATGAACAAGCATTTTAAATCAGTGTTTACAAGGGAGAACATACAACCTGAAGAGATCGAATGGAAAGAGAAAGTCCCCCCTATGAAAGAAATAGAAGTAATAAAAAATGAAATAATGAAACACTTGAGTAATCTTGATGTCAGAAAATCGCATGGACCAAATGAAATAGCAAACTGGATTTTGAAAGAATGCAGGAATGAACTGGCAGACAAAATACATAGCATAATAAACAATTCCTTGAAAGAAGGAAAAGTTCCAAAAGATTGAAAAAAAAATATAGTACCTATATATAAAGGGGGGAATAAAGAAGACCCTACCAACTATAGACCAGTTTCTCTAACAAGTACAATAACAAAAATTTGTGAAATAATTTTCAAAAGTACATATATACATATACCACTGCTTTTTTCCCCTTACAAGGGAGGTAGCCAAAAAGGAAAAGGCATAAAATCATTCCCACCCATTCCATTCCTGAATACACTCCACACCCCTCCACCCTCCCTCTTATCTTAGCACCTCCTGGATGACGGGTCATCCCTGCACCTTGTCCACTGCCCTGGGTCAGAAGCAGTGTCGCAAGACACAGCACATCCACAGCAAGGCCGCTTCATTAAATCGGCGACCCCCCTCTCCGTCCTCACATGCATAAAAGAAGAAGACGGGGAGAAATCCCTTTGGGCTGCGTCAAATTTTGCTCATGCATCACATCATCCATATACAACCATTCTCCATTCACCTCTGTCTTCTGTCCTCTCCCGTCCTTCCTCAACAGACATTCCCATCTTCCCCAAAGCCCTCTTCACCCCATCCATCCACCTCATCCTAGGACGTCCCCTCATGTTCACTCCCTCCACATCTGCCTTCCATACGTCTTTTACTAGTCTTTCTTCACTCATTCTTTCCATGTGTCCAAACCATCCTAATACTCTTTCATCAACCCTATCTCCCAACTCCCTTTCCACCCCCGTTCTTCTCCTCACCTCCACATTTCTCACTCTATCTAGCCTAGTAACCCCCATCATACTTCTCAGACACCTCATCTCAAACACATTCAAACTCCTTCTCTCTTCTTCTCTTATGTTCCATGTTTCTGCTCCATACAGTGCTGTTGGCACAATCACTCCATCATACAGTCTCCTCTTAGCATCCATTCCCAAATGTCTATTCCTCATTACACTTTTTAATCCACCAAGGCATTTACTCGCTTCTCTCAATCTACATTCTACCTCCACCTTCACTCCGCCTTTTCCTGCCACATTTGCACCCAAGTATCTAAAACTATCCACTTCCTCCAGTCACTCTCCCTTAATGCTCACTTCCAGTCTACTGTCACTTTCACCTCTTGTACATCTCATCACCTCACTTTTACCCACATTTATCTTTAGCTTTCTTCTATCACATACTCTCCCAAACTCTGCCACCAACTTCCTCAGTCCCTCCTCCAATCCTGCCACAAGCGCAGTGTCGTCAGCAAACATCTGGCTCACCTCCCACTTTTCTCCATTTTCTTTAACCATCTCCAATCCCTGACCCACTACCCTTGCATTTTCCTCTCGCACTACCCCATCCATGTATAAGTTGAACAGCCAGGGCGACATAACGCATCCTTGACGAAGTCCCACCTTTACCTCGAACCTCTCACTATCTCCATTTCTAATCCTGACACAAGCTCTACTACTCTCATAAAAACTCTTGACAGCTCCTAAAAGTTTTCCTTCTATCCCATATATCTGCATAACCTCCCACAGTGCCTTTCTGTCTACCCTATCGTAAGCCATTTCCAGATCCATAAAAGCCCAAAAAACATCCTTCCCCTTTCCTATAGCTTTCTCACATATTTGTCTTACCACAAAGATCTGATCTACACAACCTCTATCCATCCTAAATCCACACTGTTCCTCACCAATTACTCCCTCTGTTCCTCTCCTAATCCTCTCAATCATGATCCTCCCAAAAGCCTTCCCAACTACACTTAACAAGCTAATCCCTCTGAAACTACTACATTCACACTTGTCCCCTTTTCCCTTGTAAAGTGGAACTATACAGGCACTCCTTCAGTCCTCCGGTACTCTACCCTCTCTCCAGCAAACATTAAATAACCTCACCAGCCAGTCCACCATCATTGTACCTCCTTTTTTTTTTTTCTTCTTCTTCTTCTTTTTTTAACATTCTGCATGGCATCCATCCAGACCAGGTGCCTTACCTGCTTTCATTATCTTAACAACTACCTTCACGTCATCCCTCCTTATTTCTCCTCCATTTTCCTCACTCATCACGGTCATTTTCTTAGCATTTCCCACTGCAACTATCTTTCCCTCCCTATCGTCCACATGTAGCAACTCCCTAAAATATTTTGCCCATCTTCCCCTTACTGTCTTCTCTTCTATTATCATCTCTCCATCTGCACCTTTTACCTTTTCTTCTCTACTTGATTCGCCTCCTCTTCCTCTCTTAATTTCTTTCCAAAACATCTTTTTATTACTTTCAATTTTTTTTGTCATACTCTTACCCCAATTCACATCTGCTCTCCTCTTTGCCTCCTTTACCTTTTGTTTTACTTCTATTTTCTTTTCTTTGTACCTCTCATATGACTCCCTCGTCCTATTTTGTAACCAATCTGTGAAAGCTCGCTTCTCTTCTACAACCTTCTTTGTTTCCTCATCCCACCATTCACTACCCTTCCTTCTATATGTTCCACACGCCATCCTTGCACATTTTGTGACTCCCTCCTTGAACCATCCCCATTCCTCCTCCACACCATCACTCCCTCCCACTCCTTCAGCTTCTTTTTGTACTCCTTCTCCTTTTCCTTTTCATTCAGAGTTCACTCTAAGAACCTCCCTACCTTTTGTCCCTTTCCTCTTTCTCCATCTATCCTCCACTCTTAACTTACCTTCCACCAGAAAATGATCTGATATTCCCCCACCCTCTCCCCTTAGCACATTTACATCCTTAACTGTTCCTATTATAATCCTATTTGCAACTACATTATCCATTAACGCTCCATCTACCACCCTTCCATCCACCACCCTCTCCCATGTGTACTTATGCTTGACTTTCTTCCGAAACACTGTATTTGCTATCATCAACTCTCTTTCTAGACACATTTCCACCATCAACTCTCCACTACGATTCTTTCCTGGAACTCCACATTTCCCAACCACTCCATCAATTGGACCATTTCCTACCCTAGCATTAAGGTCTCCCAGTACTATTACATTGACATTTCTCCCTAAATCCTCTATGCACTCATTTAAATCTATCCAAAAGGCCTCCCTTTCCTCTACACTCTTCTCACTGCCAGGCCCATATGCACTTACAAAGACCCACATCTCCTTCCCCAGTTTCACCTTCATCCACATTATCCTTGAGGAAACCTCCTTCTACTCCACTACACGTTTACCTACCTCTTCACTTACTAGAATAGCCACCCCTTCCCTCCCTCGCCCTCTCTTCACTCCTGATAACCTCCCACTTACACTCCCAAACTTACACTCACCCTTCCCTTTCAACTTAGTTTCACTCAAAGCCAACACATCAATATACATTCTCACAAACATACTACCTATCTCTTCCGTTATACTCTCATCCGTACCACATCCATGCACATTAAAAGACCCAAACTTTAGGGTGCTGGTCGAAAAACTCCCAGACCCTCTTATGCCTTTACTCTTTTGTTAAGGAATGTCCCGTGTGGGGCTATAAGGAGAAGGATGCTTAGTCCCACTCCCCGTCCTTTTCTTCTCGTCTCTTACGATCCAAGTGGAAATACTTGGTGGTATTATTCTTTTCCCCCACCACAGGGAATTCCACCACCATAGAAAAAGAATACTCAGAGAAATGGTACAGGACAGCAACAAGGGGTTGCAGTCGGAGGGGCAGTCGTAGTATAAAAGTGTCATCTCTCTATGAACAGATTTTTCCTCTATCATAGACAAAATGATGTGTGCCTCTGGTCCGTAGGGGCGCCCCATATAGACCCTAAAGTATCAACTGCATGCTACTTTGCCACAATAACAAGCAGCATATATATATACATACACAGTATAAACATATATATATATATATATATATATAGATATATAGATATATTAATATACACGGACATGACAAAATTGAATATAAACTAAAAGAATGATTTAATATATCAAAAATTGATGCAGTTAAAGTGCTAATAAATGGTCACAATGTGAATAACTAATACTTGGCTGACATCCCCTTTGCCTTTTTCAATGCAAGGATCCTTCTAGGCGTGCTAATGATTAGTTCACGAATATCATCATAAGGGATTTCTTTCCATGGTTCCCGTAGTAATCCTAACAGTTCGGGCCATGAAGATGTCTTTTTTTT
>NC_134802.1:24994198-24999198 GCF_046742065.1 Oratosquilla oratoria
AAATTACACTTAGTTTACTTGCAAGCTTAAACATGAATATCATTTAAGACGCTTTAAGTCCTGCAGCCAGCCAATGACACTCTCTCGTAACCTTAACAGCGCTAACGATGAGATTGTATATTTAGTTACGCTGCGTATTGGACAAATAACACTGGCTTGGGCGTCCCGTTCTCCGTTTTCTTTATCAAGTTATGGAAGTCGTTCTCTAGCTCTGCATAGCCCCGTTTTTGAACGAGGTAACCTACTTTCACTCCATTTCTGCTTCCTGTTCTTCCTCTCTCTCTTTCCCTCCTCATTTATTCATCTACTTTTCTTCCTCTCTTCCTCTCTCTCTTTCTCTCTCTCTCTCTGTATATCTTTCTAATATCATGATACTCGTATATATACACATTTGCGTGAATAATTGTGTGCATATACGCGTATGTGTGTTTCTTATATCATATATACACAAGTGTGTGTGCATATGCATGTATGTTCATGTGCATTGTATGTGTAAATTTGCATGTACACGTGTCTATGTCTGTGCGTATGCGTGTGTGTGTTTATGCAATATCTCTTGTTGACGACGACGGGGAGATTGAAAGCCTCAAAGGTGGAATATAAAAGACTAGAAATGGTGAGGCAGACGACGAAGCAAACTTCTTAATGAAAGAACTTGGAACATAGAAGCTCAACGTGGCGGCATTTAGCCGCGGTTTACGATAAGTCACGGCGCGTTTCGCGTTTCCGCGAAAAACAAGATCACTCAGGATCGCGAAAAAACCAGATCGCGTAAATGGAGTTGACAGAAAAAAAAAACTTTTTCACAAGTTCCAGGATTGTCGGGATTAAGATGTACATTACGGTAGGTTAGGTCAATGGACAGGGTTAAGTTAAGGTCCACTGTGTCTCACAGTGATCTGATACACACACACACACACACACACACACACACACACACACACACACACACACACACACACACACACACACACACAGTGTGTGTGATTCACCATGGTCTTGGATTACGTGTTGGACTTGTGATTGACATTTATTAACCTACCGGATGAGAGCTTGGAGCTCGTATGTGCGGGGAGAGAATGTGGCAGTAAACTGAAGTGAGTATTAAGGGAGACTGAAGGAAATGGATAGTTTTAGATACTTGAGAGTGAATGTGACGGGAAAGGGAGGAGTGGAGGTGGAGGTAGAATGTAGATTGAGAGAAGCAAGTAAATGCCTCGGTGGATAAAGAAAATATAACGAGAAATAGACATTTGGGAATAGATGCTAAGAGGAGATTGTATGAAGGAGTGATTGTGCCGACAGCACTGTATAGGGCAGAAACATGGAACATAAGAAGAAGAGAGGAGTTTGAATGTGTTTGAGATGAGGTGCCTGAGATAGAGTGAGAAACGAGATGAGGAGAACGGGGATGGAAAGGGAGCTGGGAGATAGGGTTGGTGAAAGAGTATTGGGATGGTTTGGACACATGGAGAGGAGTGAAGAAAGACTTGTAAAAGAGGTGTGGAAGGTAGAGGTGGAAAGAGTGAATATGAGGGGGCGACCAAAGATGGGATGGATGGATGGGTTAAAAGGGGCATTGAGAAAGAAGATAATATCTATTGAGGAAGGACGGGGTAAGACTGAAGATAAGGGTAAGTGGAAAATGGTTGTGTATGGATGATGCTGTGAAGTATGGGAAACGTGGGAGATGGTGGGGTTAGGTAGTGTGTATGATTAATAAATTGACGCAGCCCAAAGGATTTTCTCCCCGTCTTCTCTTTTTCTGCATGAGGGGACGGAGAGTGAGGTCGCCAATTAAATGAAGCAGCCTTGCTGCGGATGTGGTGTGTTTTGTTACACTGTTTCTGACCCAGGGCAGTGGTCGAGATGCAGAGATAACCCGTCATCCAGGAGGGGCCAAGAAAAGAGGGACGGAAGGGGGTGAATGGGAGTGGAGTATGTGTGAATGGAATGGGTGGAAGTGGATTTTATGCTTTTGTTTTTTGACTGCCTCCCTTGTAAAGGGAAAAACCTTTGGTATATATTATATATATATATATATATATATATATATATATATATATATATATATTTATATATATATAAAACTGAGACATTACTACATACATTTTGCTGCTATTGGGGACATTTCTCCACTATGAATATTTAGATTTATATTGCTAGTATATAATAGAAAAATATAAATGACTAGATTTTTATTTATATTTCTTAGGTAATAGTATATCAATGCAATTACAGAAAAATAAAATAAACATGATCAGAACTAATTATTTGTTCAAATATTTTAATAAAATTAGAAGATTATGGTTCAAGATATTCGATATCTATAACATTGTGAAACATATATGTTGGTTGAAACACAAGATTATGAAATCATTTTCTGTTAAAGCCATTACTCTGAGATACAATTGAGATTGCAGATTAAAATCTTTCCTCAAGTTAAATGAACAACTGAATTGAAATCATTGAATTAGTTAACTAATATTTTCTTTGTAGTTTGAGATCAAAGGGGTGCTATAATGAATACTTAATTTCCTATAATCTACATTCTTTGGCTCTTCTACTGAAAGTGAAGTGAAATCATATTCTACTAATTTTCTTTGTAGTATTAGATTAAAGATAACCACAAAGTAACCAATTAAAATTTTCTCTAATCTAAATTCCATTGTTAATCCAGCAAGTGAACTAAAATCAGTAATGCTGCTATAATTAATCTACGAGTTGACTTTCTTTGTAGTGTTAGATTAAAGAGAACCATAAATAAAAAAACTGAATTTTTTTTTAATATAAAACTCATTATGAACTCGGCAAATGAACTGAAGTCGGGATTGCTAACTTAAATGCTAATAAATGAATAATTTCCTTTACAATTTCAAAAGGATACTATTTTCTTTTTTTTTCACAATGAAAATAAATCCGACCTAAAATGATGAATAAAGATAAATAATACTTAAAAATATAAGAGTATATGAGGCCCTCATTGCAACACTGGCCATTCAGTTTTGACTAAAACAGCCGAATATTATGAGGGCAGAATATATCGAGATAGCGAGAGGCGAAAGAATGTGTGTTTCAATGGTGATATGTACCATTAAGAAAGAAATGGCAAAATAAGATGGACATGTGTGGAGATAGTAATGAATGCAAAAGATCTGCATTGACAGACTTAGGCAGTGCCAATCCAGTTCAATTAGCCCATCATAACCATGCTAAAGATACAGTAGAAATAGAGCCAACAAATCTCCGCGTCCAAATGAAATGCACACACACACACACACACACACACACACACACACATATATATATATATATATATATATATATATATATATATTTCAGCCAAGAAAACTTCGAATCTCCTACTCAAGAATAACCCTTCTCCCGCTCCTTCCGATTTATTGCGCAGCCATCTGGTGTATGAATTCTCTTGTAAACAAGGGAACTGTGAGTTCCTTCATTCTTCCTACATATGATACTGCACCACTAAACTTTAAAGAAGAATTAGGTTATATTTACAAAATGGCATACCAGAGACACACAGAATTTTACCACAACACTACTCTTACCAGACAGGCCATAGCTGAAAACACTAAGATCATAGGACAGGCCCAAGATACAAGAGGACTAGATTCTCGAAGCCCTCCTTATACGAGACAGAATGCCTCCCACGAACCTTCAGTCACAGGAATTCATGGTCATACCGTCCGCTCGACGAGATGTGTTCTGCCCGAAGCCCAGTGAGCGACTGATGATCTCTCCTACCCAATTACTTGATCGACGTTCCTGATTGGCTGACACAAATGCGGCGTTCTGCTCTCCCATTGGTTCCCTCACACCACAATTTCCCATTGGATATCTTTATGCTGTGCTCCTCTCTTTTAGTATAAAGTCTATTATTCTGACCTTTGTCAGAATCGACACAGCTCTCCTAGAGGTCGGACGTCTCTCCACTCCAGCTCTCTCAACAAATGCCCAGGAATCTTCGCCGGCCGGTGGTGGCGAGGAGATATATCTCCTTTGCTGCTGCCGGTCTGGCACAGGCCGACCTTTTCGTTGACGTCGGCAGGCGGGTTTACACCAAGACAAATACACATATTTCCCAAGTCACGTAATTCTCTGTTTTCAGAGTAGTGCTTGGAAGAAAAGAGACACAAGCACACTTGCTCGCTGGCTTAGCAGAGGCCCAACCCAACTCTCACTCAGAACCCTCATCTGCTCGCAGGCTGGTCGACGGAGAGAAATTGGGACGCCTCTCTGTCCAACCGGCCCGCAACCTAACGCTGCCCTCTTCGCTGACGCTGGCGACTGAGTTTAAACTTCTGACATTTACACACGATTCCCAATCACGTAATTCTCTGCTTTCAGAGTTGTGATTGGAAGGAAAGAGATATTACAACACCCGCCCGCCTGCCACCCCCCCCCCCCCGCACCGCCATTGAATCTACTCTACAGAACCTCAAACCGAACCTGGGGAACAGCAGGCTACTCATGCCCCACCTGCGGCTTTTCAGGAACGCGCTCTACACGCGGGAAGTGAACTCTACTCGCTTCCCGTGAGATACATACACACACCTCTCACGAACATAGCCACGACCCACGCACAAAAATCTACACTTACTTTTTCTTCGACTAAAATTCGCTTTCTTTCTAACTTTCTCTTATACTACATCTTCTCATTTCAGTTTACCTCCCACTAAAGATTTTTCCCGTTTTTCCACCTTTCTCTACTACTGCGCCTCCTACCATTTTCTAAACATTTGGTGATCCTAATCCCGGCGTCGGCTCCGCCGTCCAGGCTCCCAGTCCATTTCTCCCGAGTCACGACCACCGGCCGCCCCTAATCGCTCGCTAATTCGCCCGGTGGCAATAGCCCTCTTTTATACACTACTATCTTTTCATTTTCTTACAGACATTCTTCCCCTCCCACAAAAACCGATCCCACGCAAGCGGGTGGTCATTCCTAGGAATTCAGAATACTTTTGAAAATGTACATAGTG
>NC_134802.1:25004198-25014198 GCF_046742065.1 Oratosquilla oratoria
CCAACCGATACTGCAAGCATCATGGTACTTGCTTTTACACGACTGATCATTGCCGTGTCTTGCTAGCACGGAGACAACACAGACAAGAATCCCCCGATAGCTCTCCTGCTAGACGCTCACGTACAACATCTACTAGACATTCTCGTACCATATCTCCTGCTAGACATTCACGTAACACATCTCCTGCTAGAAATTCACATAACACATTATCCTGCAAGACATTCACGTAACACATCTCCTTTATGACTAAAGGATGCAAAGACTCAGTGCACACTCAAGACAGTTACTCCATACCAAGATATTCCATTTGCAACCTTACCGGTACACACCCTGGATATCCCAGACATGTCTTCAGATTCCTTAACTTTCAATGCTAAGTCTAGTTACACCAAGGTGAAAGTATTTCTCGACACGGGTTCCCCAGTTAACATCGTGATACTACACAGTTTCCACATATTCCGAAAAAAAATCACCATCTTGGAACCCCCCGACGTCAACCTTTGCAATGTAGATTGTGTATCTTTCCCAATCATTGGCAAATTCTCTCTAGGCATTAGCTTCAAAGATGAGTGCCTAGCCATTCCACTTACCACCTACGTAGCTGATGTTCATTTCCCTGCTGATATCCTCATAGGCTTAACATTGATGATGCAACATATTTGCCCTGCTCAACATGGCATCATTTATGCTAATCATTTCCCCTATGCATTACCATCAGTAAATTCCCACAAAGTCAACCACATCAACGTGGCCTAGCAGGCAAAACCTTATTTAACGCCAATTCTAGCACAACTACAATACACTCTGCTTCATCACACGAGGATGCACTAGCTCTTAACTCAGATGGCACCGACACACAAATTCCCATGACTAACTCTTCCACTTCACTACCAACTGTAGACATACATTCCAAGTGTAACAGACGCGCAAACTCTTCACGCATATCAAAATCAGCAAAACTCGGGACAAAATGCTCTGTAAATACAATTGATGTTTACATTGTTTATATCTCTAACCACATCCCCACCTCGACGCTCACCCCTAAACTCTCTGGAACCTAACGTATCTTTGGTCATCAAAGAACTAAGTTAAAGCACTCATTTTCCCAATCTTACGGAGACCGTCTTGCAAACACAGAATCATACTACTCTTGCAAAAGAGGACCATAATCAATCCTCTCAACCAAAACCTCCAGTTCCCCTTCCCCTCTATAATCATAGAATGTATATTCTTGCCTAGGTGAATGAAAACAATATCTACTTACCGCATGTTGATAAATAGTTCATACTATTGAGCCTATTTCCTTATATTTATGAATATTTTACAGTTACCACCATTCTTATAGCATTTTGTGAATACGTCTTAATTCCCAGGTCTTGCAATCAAGCCTGGCTTGCTTTTTGTTTTGTTTTCTTTCTATCCCCGTAGCACCAATATCACTGGGGCCAGTGATAGCGAACCGAACAATATTATATTCAACGTATGCCACACTTCGATGACTAGCGTGCACACCCGCGCACGCACAATATGTTACAAGATGGGGTTTCAACGACCAAAACTAGCGTCTCCGAATGGGCTTCCATTGTTCGGTGACCAAGCTCACCGACCTTTCTTGACAACGCCCTTTTTGAAAACAAAAGATTCTTGGAGTCTCAGGTCAAGAACTCTAATAAACAAAGGGCCCAGCTGCCTCTTGGGTCAACAACATTATCGGCTGACACCTCAACCGAGACGACCCAACTGTCCAAATATTCCTCATATGGCAACCCTTGTAAATATATACCTATATTTCTAACAAACCTACGATCCTTCTTGAGGGCTTGCCATGTATGTGGTAGTTAGACCTATACTAGGAGAATTAAAGCCAAAAACTCCGCCAGAGTTTCTTTCATCACCAATTCCAAGTGTAGAGTACCACAACCTACAATCTAGTGGGCAGCGGTGGGATTACGATTACGACACTAGTCCTACATATGTATTATATATATTATATATATATATATATATAATATATATATATATATACATATATATATGCCAAAGGCCTTGTCCCTTTTACAAGGGAGATAGCCAAAAATCAAAGGCAGAAAATCCACTCCCACCCACTCCACCCTCACATACTCCAGTCTCACACAGACCTCTCCCCCCGTCTTATTATGGCTCCTCCTGGATGACGGGTCATCTCTTCATCTCACCCAATGCCCTGTGTCAGAAGCAGTGTTTCAAGACAGAGCAGAACACATCCACAGGAAGGCCACTTCATTTAATCGGGAACCCTCCACCCTTTCCGTCCCCTCATGCAGAAAAAGAGAAGACAGAGAAATCATTTCGGTCTACATGGAATTATATTTTACACATACATCCTCACCCATCTCCCACTCACTCCCTTTCATACATCACAGCATTGTCCATATACAACCATTCTCCATTCACTTCTATCTTCTGTCTTCTCCTGTCCTTCCTCAACAGACACTCCCCTCATTACCAATGCTCCTTTTACCCCATCAATCTATCTCATCCTTGGTCGCCCCTCATGCTCACTCTTTCCACCTCTGCCTTCCACATTTCTTTTACTAATCTTTTTTCACTCGTTCTTTCCATGTGTCCAAACCATCCCAATACTATTTCATCAACCCTATTTCCCAACTCATTTTCCACCCTCATTCTTCTCACCTTCTAGTTTCTGTTCATCCCAGTAACCCCTGTTATACTTCTCAGGCACCTCATCTCAAACACATTCAAACTCCTCTTCCTGTCTTTTGTTCCATGTTTCTGCCCCATACAGTGCTGTTGGTTCAATCACTCCATACAATCTCCTCTTAGCATCCATTCCCAAATATCTATTTCTCATTACACTTTTAATCCACAAAGACATTTAGTTGCTTCTCTCAATCTACATTCTACCTCCATTTCAATTCCTCCTTTTCCCATCACATTCGCATTCAAGTATCAAAAGCTATCCACTTCCTCCAGTCTCCTTTGATTCTCACTTCCTGTCAGCTGCCACTTTTTCTCCTTGTACATCTCATCACCTTTCTTTTACCCACATTTATCTTGAACTCCATTCGTTCGCACATATTCCCAAACTCTGTCACTAACTTCCCGATTCCCTCCTCTGATCCTGGCATAAGCGCAGTATCACCAGCAAACAACTGGCTTATCTTCTAATTTTCTCCACTTAATTTAACCATCTCCAATCTTCGACCCGTTACTCTTGCGTTTACCTCTCGCGCCACCCCTATCCAAGTATAAATTGAACATCCAAGGTACATAACACATCCCTGGCGAATTCCTACCTTTACCTCAAACCACTCACTCTCTCTATTTCTGATTCTAACATAGGCTCTAATAATCTCCTAAAAACTCTTTATTCCTCTTCACATTTTTCCTCCTATCCCATGTATCTGCAATACTTCCCACAGTACCTTCCTGTCTACCCTGTCATCATCCTTTTCCAAATCCATAAAGTCCCCAAAACATCCGTACCTTTTCTTGAAAATTTCTCACATATCTGTCTTACCACAAAAATATGATCCACGCTACCCACACCTGTCCTAAACCCACACTGCTCGTCACCAATTATTCCCTCTGTCCCTGTGCTAATCCTCTCAATCAAGAACTTCCCATAAGTCTTCCCAACTCCACTTAACAAAATTATCTCTGAAACTACTACACTCACACTTATCCCCCTTTCCCTTGGAAAGTATAACTATACAGGCAGTCCTCCAGTCCTCCGGTACTCTACCCTATTTTAAACAAACATTAAATAACATCACGAGCCAGTACACAGTAACTGTACCTCCCTTTTTTTTTTTTTTTTTTTTTTTTTTTTTTTAGAAATTTTGTATGACATCCATCCAACTCAGATGCTTTACATGCTCTCATCATCTTTACAACTGCCTTCACCTCATCTTTCATTATTTCTCCTCCATTTTCCTCATTAATCACTGTCGTTTTCTTAGCGCTAACCACTGTAACTACTTTTCCTGCCCTATCCTTCTTCACATTTAGCAACTCCCTAAAATACTCTGCCCATTTTCCTCTTACGCCGTTTCTTCCATTATTATCTCTCCATCTGCACCTTTTACTGTACTTGTTCTTCTCTAATTGATTCGCCTCCTCTTCCACTTGTAATTCCTTTCCAAAACATTTATATTACTCTAGAAAATTTATGTCATACTATTACCCCATTTCACACTTGTTCCTCTCTTTGCCTCCTTTATCTTATGCCCTACATCATTTCCTTACTTTGTATCTCTCATAAGATTCTCTCGTCTTATTTTGTAACCAGTCTGTGAATGGTTGCTTCTTCTCTTCTACAACCTTCTTTGCTTCCTAATCCCACCACTCACTACCCTTCCTTCTATTTCCTCCCACCCTCCTTGTTCCACACACCATCTTTGCACACCTTGAAACTCCTTCCTTGAACCATTCCCATTCCTCCTCCACTCCTAGTTCTACTTCATCTTTCACTCCCTCCCACTCTTCTCGTAGCTTCTTCTTATACTCCTCCTTTGCATTCTCATTTAAGCAGCTTACTTTTAGCAACTTCCTACCTTCTGTCCTTTTCCTCTTTCCCCATCTATCCTCCATTCTCAGCTTGCCTTTCATCAAGAACATGTGCATCCTTCACTCTTCCTACTATTCTCTTGGTTACCACTATATAGTCCATTAACGCCCTACCACCCTATCATCCACCATCCTCTCCCATGTGTACTTATGTTTGACTTTCTTCCTAAACACTATATTGCTATCACCAACTCTCTAGACGCATCTCCACCAACTCTCCACTACGATTTTTTTCCTGGAACTCCACACTTTCCTACCACTCTGTCTATTCTATTGGTTTATTCCCTACCCTAGCATTAAGATCTCCCAATACCATTACATTGACATTTCTCCCTAAACCCTCTATGTACTCAAATCTATCCAAAACGCCTCCCTTTCCTCTACATTCGTCTCACTATCGGGCCCATATGTACTTACAAAAACCCACATCTCCCTTCCCAGTTTCACCTTCATTCACATTAACCCTGAAGCAACCTCTTTCTACCCAATCCTCTCTCCCCCTTGTCTTCTCTTCACTCCTGAGACCCTCCCAACTACACTCTCAAACTCAAAACTTGCCCCTCCCTTTCAACTTAGTTTCACTAAGTGCTAAGACACTCATCTTTCTTCTCACGGACATACTATCTTTTTTACTCTTTTTACTTTTTTATCTTTACCACATTCACGCACATTAAAAGACTCAAACCTTAGAATTCTGATTGGAAAGATCATCTCAGACCTTATGTCCCTTTGGAGCTACATGGAGAAGGATGCCCAATCATATTCCCGTCCCATTTTTTGTCAACACTTGGTGGTATTATTCTTTTCCCCCATCAGAGTTCGGCGAAATAAGAAAATTTATATTCAGAGAAGTGGTACAGGACATTAACAAGGTTAGGGGGACAGCATTACGAAGGGATAGTCGCAGTATAATAAAGTATTATAATTTCTCTATAAAGATTTCTTCTACCACAGACAAAATGATGTGTGGTTTTGGTCTGTAGAGGCCCCCTATATAGACCCAAAATATCTAGTGCATGCTAATGAGCATCTTTTAACCACACAATAACATGCATATTTATAAATATACATATAATTATATATATACACACACATTATATATATATATATATATATATATATGCATGCGTTGTTAAAGTCAACAGCTGTGATAGCATTATTCTGTTTATAGAATTTCTTTTCTACATTACGCACCACTGTGCGGTCGTCTGGATGCAGATTTCTTAGTAGAGTACAGAAGTCCATGGTATTTTCCACTAGACGTCTTTCGGCCTTAACTGGCCACCTTCAGGTGTTGACTGGTCAAATTGTTGACAAAGAATGACTTGGATTGGCCGCATGTTGGTATATGGTGCACCAGAAGACTAAAGATGACAGAAGTTGTGCTAATTTATAATAAAAAACCCGCTATCAATATCCAGCAGCAGCCTGAAACGTCGTTACCAACCAAAAGACAGACAACGCATCCCGCGCGCTGATTGGCGGGCGGGCGTTTCAGCTTTCCGCTCTCCGCCGATATACACCAACATACGGCCAAACTGAGTATTTCTTTGTCAACAATTTGACCAGTCAACATCTGAAGATGGCCAGTTAAGGCCGAAAGACGTCTAGAGGAAAATACCATGGACTTCAGTACTCTACTAAGAAATCTGGATCCAGACGACCTCACATTGGTGCGTAACATAGAAAAGAAATTCTATAAACAGAATAATACTATCACAGCTGTTGACTTTAACGCATGCATTATTAATGGCCTGCTTTCATATATATAGATATATATATATATATATATATATATATTCATATTATATATTATATATATATACTTTTTTCAACCACAAATCACTTTTAATTCCATGCCATTGCAATCGAGACTGAGAGTCGCTCGAAGGAGGCATCCGTTGGAAATTGAAACGTGGACGAGCCGAGGATTCGAACCCAGCTAACCCGTAACAAAGTTACAGTGACGTAAACCAATACGCTATCAAGAGAGATAAAGTTGAGTACGACTTTCTTATATTTGTATGCTCGAATTACATACACCTACACGAAATATCGCGTTCAACCCCCCTCCGCCATGATAAGAGTATTGGATAGAATGTGCGCGTGGGAAGGTTTATACATGCACAATGAATGGTTCCCAGTGATCAATTAATATCTTTTTCAACCACAAATCACTTTTAATTCCATGCCATCGCAATCGAGAGTGAGAGTCGCTCGAAAGAGGCATCCGTTGGAAATTGAAACGTGGACGAGCCAAAGATTCAAACCCAGCTAACCCGTAACAAAGTTGATTAATCACTGGGAACCATTCAGTGTGTATATATAAACTTTCCCACGCGTACATACTATCCAATACTCTATCATGGCGGAGGGAAGTTGAACGCGATATTTCGTGTAGGTGTATGTAATTCGAGCATACAAATATAAGAAAGTCGTACTCAACTTATATCTCTCTTGATAGCGTATTGGTTTACGTCACTGTAATTTTGTTACGGGTTAGCTGGGTTCGAATCCTCGGCTCGTCCACGTTTCAATTTCCAACGGATGCCTCCATCGAGTGACTCTCAGTCTCGATTGCGATGGCATGGAATTAAAAGTGATTTGTGGTTGAAAAAGATATTAATTAATCACTGGGAACCATTCAGTCTCGACTGCGATGGCATGGAATTAAAAGTGATTTGTGGTTGATTTTTTATATATATATATATAAATATATATATATATACATACATATACCAAAGGCTTTTTCCCCCTACACGGGGGGTAGCCAAAAAGAAAAATGCATAGAAACCACTCCCACCCATTCCATTTCCTATATTTTCCACTCCCCTCCTCCCTCCCTCATCTTTTGTACCTCCTGGATGACGAGTCATCCCTACATCCTGTCCACTGCCCTGGGTCAGAAGCAGTGTTGCAAGACACAGCACATCCACAGCAAGGCCGCTTCATAAATTCAGCGACCCCCCCTCTCCGTCCCCCCATGCAGAAAAGGAGAAGACGGTAACTCTGACCCACTACCCTTGCAGTCATCTCTCGCACCAACCCCATCCATGTAAAGATTGAACAGCCAGGGCGACATAACACATTCCTGACGAAGTCCCACCTTTACCTCGAACCATTCACTCTCTCCATTTCTAATCCTAACACAAGCTCTACTACTCTCGTAAAAACTCTTGACTGCTCTTAACAGCTTTACTCCTATCCCATATATCTGGGCTATCTCCCACAGTGCCTTCCTATCTACCCTGTCGTAAGCCTTTTCCAGATCCATAAAAGCCCCCAAAAACATCCTTACCTTTTCCTACAGCTTTCTCACATATCTGTCTTACCACAAAAATCTGATCCACACAACCCTTACCTGTCCTAAACCCATACTGTTCCTCACTAATTCCCTCTGTTCCTCTCCTAATTCTCTCAATTAAGACCCTCCTATAAGCCTTCCCAATTACACTCAACAAGCTGATCCCTCTGAAACTACTACACTCAAACTTTTCCCCTTTCCCTTATGAAGAGGAACTATACAGGCACTCCTCCAGTCCTTCGGCACTCTACCCTCTCTTAAACAAACATTAAATAGCCTCACCAGCCAGTCCACCATAACTGTACCTCCTTTCTTCAGACATTCTTCATGGCATCCATCCAGACCATGTGCTTTACCTGCCCTCACCATCATAACACCTGCTTTCACTTCATCCTTCCCTACATTATATATATATATATATATATATATATATATATATATATATATATATATATATATATATATTATATATATATATAAACATATATATACATATGTAATTGTTGTTTGATGAATAGGCAATAGGCATATGAAATTTTAGCTCTTGGTAACATCTAAAGAGTGTAGATTTTCCAAACCTGTTGGTAGGAAGAAACTATAATATACGAACAAAATCACTGTTAGATAATCGAATACCTACGACAATCTCTGGATATGTTTTTATCACAGACGAACCACACACTTGTTCCCTTGTTCATTTGGGGTTCAAATTTGGTTCCATAGTGGCACCACCTCTATTCTAACAGCTACATAAAGAAGTTGTGTGATTGTGTGTGCGTGAGCGTACGTGCGTGTATGCCTGAGTGTGTGTGTGTATGAGTATGTGTGTATGTGTGTGTATGAGTGTGAGTGTGTGTGTATGAGTGTGAGTGTGTGTGTATGAGTGTGAGTGTGTGTGTATGAGTGTGTGTGTGTGTGTGTGTGTGTGTGTGTGTGTGTGTGTGTGTGTGTGTGTGTGTGTGTGTGTGTGTGTGTGTGTGTGTGTGTTTGTGTGTGTTTGTGTGTGTGTATGTGCGTGCGGATGTGTGTGTGCATGTATGTATATGTGTATGAGCACGTGTGTTTACATGCGTGTGAGTATGTGTACATAAATGCGTCCGTATGTGCGTGATTGCTTGCCAGTGTGTATAAACGTGCAAGTGGGTGCTCAAGGTACTTAAGGCTTGATTCTCTAATAGTTGTTGCAAACTACTCTGCTACATTGGGTTGATTTTATAATAGTTGTTGCAAACTACTCTGCTACAATAGAAGCATGGAACTCCTGGTTTTTAATCGCAAGAGTTGTAAAAGACATTTGACCGAGAAAATATAAATATATAAAAATAATAGATATTCTAAAATTTATGGATCAATTACACACTCCTGGATTTTCTGGCTAAAGAACAGAAGAACCCTACCGTGGGGGTTTGATTATATAACAATTCTAATATTATTGAAATAATTGAATATTTCAATGAATAGATATACTAAAACATAGATAAATAAATACATAAACAAACAAATAAATAAATATATAGATAACAAAGGGTGACATGCTGTAGAAAGTACACGCTTCTTTTATACACACACGCTATGACCCAATATTTTTTCTGATGGTCTGCTTTGACCTCCTATTGAGACATAAAGACTCCTCTCTTACACTTTCTTCCTTTGTACCCACTCTTTCAAACGTCTCTCTTTTTTTCCGTAAACATCACGCCCTTAAAAATCTCAGGCTGATTTAAGCTTCCATTGCATTCAAGTGAAACATAAAAAAATGCTGCTTCCATTCTTGCCGTCCTTCTACTCAACCGCTCCTAATGCTCTTGTTGAAACCAGGAATAAAGCCCCAAAACGAGATATTCGGCCCTTTATGGTAGCCATTACAAGTGGAACTTTGAAAGCAGGACTTCAACTCAAACACTTCCTGATAAGACAATTGCGAATAAAGGGCCATGTGACGTCACGCGGAGTTCGCAGTGAATATACGCTATTGCATCCATTTCGACCCAAATACAACAGTAAACCAGTAGCCTTGGAGCCATATTGCCCTTCCCAGTATTTCATATCGTGGAATTACTCTTTTGTGTTAGAATTTGTTTTTATTATTGTAATATACATCAAAGTGTCTGAACATGTGAACACAGT
>NC_134802.1:25024198-25049277 GCF_046742065.1 Oratosquilla oratoria
GAATAGGCGGGGCTGAAGGGGAGGTTAAGATTAGAAGTTATCAGTACAGGGGCAATTAAGGGATTAAAGATTGGCCCTTCACCTTGACTGCAGGTTTCGTTCGGCTGAATAAAACCGCCTGGAGACAGCTAGAAGAAAATGTCTAAAGTTGGCATGAAAGAAGGTTACTGGTGTATATTACCCAGGAGGCTCCTCTTAGGCTGAACACATACGCTTTTTTTTTTTTTTTTACGTGGTTGCTGAAGATCTCGCCTTAGCTAAGCAAATCTTTTATCAACATCCAGACCAAAGACTTGCAGTCACCAAGCCACTGTATTCAAACTTGTGCCCTATGAATACATTGCACATTTATTCAGTCTGCCATCAGGTGACTTTATTCAGCTGTCTAGGAAACCGGGACTCTACAGGGCTGAAGAAGCCTCTGATTGCTTGAATTTTGAAAAAGGGGGCGGAACTTAAGTGACAAATGAAACACCCTCTATAAGTCAGCAACCTTTGCAATATTGCACTCAATATTTCAAGAACTTCAATGATATCCCTACGGCCCACAGCCACTATCTTATGTTTGGAGGCTTATCTTCGTTTACCAAAGATTGCATATCCGTTTTTAACTCTTACCATCCCTCCTATCTACTGTATTTTCTTAAGTGTCTTCTTTATCATTAGTATAACCTCTTCTCTGGAGAGAAACTGGTTATCACCAACGGAAGAAAAGTCCGTGGAAAAAGTCTCTCTGAAAGATCTTAGTTTTGTCGTCTACAGAATAGAAATTCTGCTTATTATCAACGCAAAAAAAAAAAAAAATAAATAAATAAATAAAAAAAATAATAATCCGTTGGCATGGTAACGGTCAGTTGTACCATCCAGAGCATTTGTCATGAACTGTGGTCAGTAATCTCTTTGAGGGATTTTGGTCGACTTTCGGCGACGCACAAGAAAGGCTCTTCCGTGACGTTCAACAAAACAACGGAATTGCAAAACTGCAGCTCACCTCGAGTCCTCGTTTGTCAAGTCCGTCACGCTTCCAGTTCCAGACCAAATTCAGGAACTGAATCTTTTGAAAATCTTATTAGAAATATTTTCGAGCTTATTCCATTTTATCATGTATTACCGTCTTATTCTATCTCATTTCATTTATTCATTTTACTATTTATCTATCAATTTATTTACTTATCTATTATATTTTATTTTGTTATTATTTATCTATTTATTTATCATTATAATTCTTTTTATTTATTTATTTACTTATTTAATTTTTTTCTTAAATGCTGGCCTCCTGCTCCGGCTTTGATCAACTGGCTTCAGTCGATCTTCCTTTGGTGTGATTTTAACGACTTTCTTCTGGCTACTAATAGGCAATTTTAGAGACTTGGGAGAATACCCGCCTCCACCTCCTCTGCCCCCACTCTCTCCTCCTAGCCCCTCCTCCCCCTCTACCTCCGTCCACTCCTCGTCCTAACCTCCATTACTTCCTCCGCATCCAAATTCTCTTCATCCTCCGTTCACACATTTTCCTCCACCTAACCTAAAGTAACCTAACCTAAAGTAACCTAACCTAAAGTAACCTAACCTAAAGTAACCTAACCTAAAGTAACCTAACCTAAAGTAACCTAACCTAAAGTAACCTAACCTAAAGTAACCTAACCTAAAGTAACCTAACCTAAAGTAACCTAACCTAAAGTAACCTAACCTAAAGTAACCTAACCTAAAGTAACCTAACCTAAAGTAACCTAACCTAAAGTAACCTAACCTAAAGTAACCTAACCTAAAGTAACCTAACCTAAACTAACCTAAACTAACCTAACCTAAACTAACCTAACCTAAACTAACCTAACCTAAACTAACCTAACCTAACCTAACCTAAACTAACCTAACCTAAACTAACCTAACCTAACCTAACCTAACCTAACCTAAACTAACCTAACCTAAACTAACCTAACCTAGACTAACCCAACCTAGATTAACCTACCTCCTCCTCTTACCACGCCTCCCTCTCCAGTTTTTCTCTTCCTATTCCACCTCCGCCTCCACCTGCTCCTATTCAATCAAACGAAAGGTTTACTTTACCAAGCCATTGGTATCACTATTTGACCGTATTCGTTCGTGTTTACTTTGAAACCCATATATAGAGGCCTCATACTTAGTTTACAGGATAAACTCCCGTTGGCATTTCCGTTTCGGAAGCATCGGAATATACGCAAACACAAGTATACACACACGCACAAACGCAAGTAACCGTCGACTTATCTTACTGTAAATATACAAATTAATAGATAAACAGATAAATGAATGAATAAATAAAGATTTGTTTAAAACAGAAACGGAACTTCTCTTCATTTCACAAACCTACAGATTTATCTCAAGCCGAAGCTCTTCTCACAATCTTCAATATATAATTTTTATTTCGTTTCTTTATTGTCGAAAAAATATTTATACATAAACCTACAAATCTATCTCACAAGCCGATACTCCTCTCACAATCTTCAATATATAATTCTTATCATATTTCTCGAGTGTTGGGAAAACATACATTTCATTCTCGTTCGGAATCAGAGTTCTGAGAGACCTAAAACGTCTACATAAACCATTTAGTTAATACACAGATATATACAAAACACGGTGCATGATACTGACATTAATATATTAAAATGGAGAACATATTGCGGCAATTGGAAATCGCGACTTACAGGCAGAATTACATAAAGGTCGAAGGTGATCAACCTCCAGGGTTGTCTTGATACAGGAATTGTAAATGTAAATATATACATATACTTCTAGGGCATAGGTTCTCTCGGAGATAATTTTGATTAAAGTCAACTGCGCTAATATATTTCACTATTTTGAGTTGCATTCTCTTCAGAACTTGTTTTCATTGTTCAAATTATGAACGAAATCATCCATGATGGTTTGGAGAAGGAAAGGCGCTGAAGACTGCCGATAAATGCTATTCTAGAATATATAACAATATGTAAAAAAATGTTGACATTATCAGCAAAAACTCAGTTTTTTTTCGCCTAAGAGACTTCTTCAGGGTGAGAGGACTTCATTGGGTGTAAAGACGACCTACTGTTCTTGGAGAGCAGGTGAGAGTAGACTATGGACTATAGACAACCTAAAAAAAGACTACCATTTCCCGCTGGATCGGTAGTTGTAAAAGGGAAAGAGATATCGGTATGAAAATGAAAATATAGTTGTATATGAAAGAGGGTTATTACTACCGTGCCATTTTTAGGGGGTATTTATTGCGTGAAGTCGTGGCTCAAGGGAGATAGGCAAGAGACTTGGAGTTGGAGTCTTGCATCAATATCTGTGAAGAGGCTTTTTGGGACATTTATTTAACAATAACCTCAAGAAGTAAAGGTGACGGCTAGGCGGAGGCCTTATACAAAAGGCTTGCGATTAAGCAGACTCGGCCTATCTCATGAGATACGGCGAATTACTCGGACTCCTGCCTATGGAAAGCAAAGTCGCCTAACGAAAGAGAGAGGAGATTGACAAAAAGCTTTGTCACAATAAGCTTGCCATTTCATTCAATGAAACATGATAAGAGAGAATATCCTACCCATTTATACGAATATAGATATATATATTTATATATATATTTATATTTATATATATATATAATGATACTTATACACATACATGACAGAATTGAGTAGACATCAAGAAAAATGTATTTCTGCTCTTATTCAATGCTTAATGTTATTGAAATTTACCTAATATAATATATATACCTAGATTTATGTTTGAGATTCCATACAAGATTAATCAAGCATGCCACGAACCAAAGGAGCAGTAGATCTGAGTTTCAGCGAAGTCGTATTATGGGTCAATATGAAGGTGAACTTAGTCAACGCAAAATATCTGAAAATCTGCCAATAACCCTTTCTACTGTTAATAGAATGATCGTACAATTCACCAGAGAGGGCAAGAAGGGCACAAAACCTCACTGAGGTCGTTACGGGCCCTTAGAAAAAACCATGCTTATTGTCAAAAAAAATTCGAAGAGGATCTACGTTGGAAGGCCTCTGACATAGCAGCATAAGCTGATGTCAGTCCCAGAACAGCTGTCAAGTATCTACACAAGCTGGGTTACTATGGCAGAGCTCCAAAAAGGAAACCACTCCTTTGTCCAGCCTATATCAAGCGCAGAAAGGATTGGGCTGTTGAGATGGGAGAGACCTGTGGCTATTTGGAGCACTGTCATTTTCTCTATTGAGTCACGACTCACATTATTTTCTGACAGTGGAAGCGTGAGAGTCTGGAGATTCTGTAGTCAAGAGTTTGACCTCAAATATCTGCACCTATTAGTAAAACATAGGGGCATTTCAATAATGGTGTGGGGTGCAATTTGGACTGATGATCAATCAGAGCTTGTGTTGTGTCAAGGAAATATCAATTCAGGCAAATATGTTTCTATATTAAAGAAAAGACTCATTCCAATATTCTCCAGTGGTAGAATGAGTAAAAATGTCTTCCTATTTATGTAAGATGGAGTTCCTTGTCTCACTGCTCAAGCAACACAAAATTGGTTGAGCCAAAACGGGATCAGGAAATTTTCCATAGTCAAGTCAGTCTTAGGATATGAACTCTATTGAACACCTCTGGAGCATATTACACAGACAATTTTGCAAAAAAAGAACAGGAAACCATCTTCAAAGCCCGAATTCTTAGAATTACTGTGGAAAACATGGCAAGAAACCACTCAAGATGATATTCGTGAACTAATCATTAGCATGCCTGGAAGGGTCCTTGCATTGAAAAAAGCAAAGGGGTTTTCAACCAAGTATTAGTTATTCACATTGTGACCATTTATAAGCACTTTAATTATTGTATCAATTACTTGTTTGATAAATTGAATTATTTCTCTTGGTGTCTATTCAATTGTCATGTCCGTATATTATATATATATATATATATATATATATATATATATATATATATATATATATATATATATATATATATATATATTTGCAGAAACCACCGGGAAATTGAAAAAAACAGAAACCGAACGTTTTCGTCTATTTAGACATTTTCAAAGGTACAAAAAAGCAATACAGAAAGAAACAATAAATACATAAGAAGACAAGGATACTCGGAGAGGTCCCATGTTACATTTTATCACACACAATTTTGTCAATAATAAAATTGTCCAATTTAAATAAACCCATACTCAAGTTCATGTTATTTCCAAAATTTCTTTTTATAAAACAAGATTCAATAATATTTCTTTCTATAATATTTATTACAAGAAGTAATTATTTTAGAATTTACCCAGTCAATATTATGACCATAATCCCTTTGGTGGACAAATAATCCACTGGACACTTGCCCCGTTTCTAATACTATATTTATGTTGGCCTATTCTTTTTTCTAAGCCTTTGCCTGTTTGGCCTATATAAATAAAATCACAATTTTTACATGGTATATTATAAATACATCCTTCTTTACTTCTTGGGGAATTTTTAATTAACAGACTCTTAATGTGGTTATTATTTTTGAATACTATCTGGATACCAAATTTTTCAAAAATGCTAGGAAGATGGATTAAATTTTCGTGGTACGGAATTGTTAGCATATTTTTATAATTAAATGGTTTGACCTGCGACGTATTAAGAAAACATTTCCTAGCTTTGGTTTTTGTTTTATCAATAAGATGTTTTGGATATTTTAAATTTTCTCCAATGTCATAGATGAATTGTATTTCTTGATCCAAGAACTCAGGGGAACAAATTCTATAAGCTCTCCCGAGTCCCGGTTTTAGATTTGTTAGGATTTCTAGAAAAAGAATTAAAGAAACATGACTTTACACTCCCTGCTCATACTATTATTAGTTTAATCAAATTATGTATAATAGACTCTAAGTTTGAATTTAATGGAAACTTTTATACTCAAACATTTGTACGTATGGCCCATGGAACTGTCTGTCTCCAATTCTTAGCAATTTGTATATGAGTTTTTTGAAAGAGTTATTACCAAACATTCTTCCAATTAATGCAGTTTGGTACAGGTATGTTGACGAACATATTATGCATTTGGCCTAAATGATCAATATTTGGATACTTTTTTTGTCAGATTTAAATAATTTTGGTGCATTCCATTAAATTCACAGTAGAGGTTGAAGAAATTAATATGTTATCATTTTTTTAGATGTAAATATTTACCGATGTGGAAGATACTTTAAATTTGACGTTTACAGGAAGCCGACCAATGTCCTCTCGTACATTCATTTTTACTCGTATCACAGTCAAAAATCCAAGCTGTCAGTTTTTCTTCAATGTTCCTGAGAGCTTATAGAATTTGTTCCCCTGAGTTCTTGGATCAAGAAATACAATTCATCTATGACATTGGAGAAATTTTTAAAATATCCAAAACATCTTATTGATAAAACAAAAACCCAAAGCTAGGAAATGTTTTCTTAATACGTCGCAGGTCAAACCATTTAATTATAAAAATATGCTAACAATTCCGTACCACGAAAAATTTAATCCCATCTTCCTAGCATTTTTTGAAAAATTTGGTATCCAGATAGTATTCAAAAATAATAACAACATTAAGAGTCTGTTAATTAAAATTCCCCAAGAAGTAAAGAAGGATGTATTTATAATATACCATGTAAAAATTGTGATTTTATTTATATAGGCCAAACAGGCAAAGGCTTAGAAAAAAAGAATAGGCCAACATAAATATAGTATTAGAACGGGCAAGTGTCCAGTGGATTATTTGTCCACCAAAGGGATTAGGTCATAATATTGACTGGGGAAATTCTAAAATAATTACTTCTTGTAATAATATTTATAGAAAGAAATATTATTGAATCTTGTTTTATAAAAAGAAATGTTGGAAAATAACATGAACTTGAGTTTGGGTTTATTTAAATTGGACAATTTTATTATTGGACAAAATTGTGTGTGATAAAATGTAACATGGGACCTCTCCGAGTATCCTTGTCTTCTTATGTATTTATTGTTTCTTTCTGTATTGCTTTTTTGTACCTTTGAAAATGTCTAAATAGACGAAAACGTTCGGTATATGTTTTTTCTATTTCCGGTGGTTTCTGCAAAAATATTTTTATCACATGTGTTTTGTGATTTCTTTGCATATATATATAATATATATATATATATATATATATATATATATATATATATATATATATATATATATAGTACGTTTGAGTTTGTTCGTTTCGTACTTTACCTGCAGGTATGTGTTGTTAAACTTAGGTATACACGTACATGAACGATAAGTGGAAGAGGATTGTTCTAATCCTAAATTCTACCTAATATATCATGAAGCCAATGAAATTTAAGGACGATTTAATGAAACATCAAGCTATTAGTAAAACCAAGAAACGAATATTCTAAGCGATTCATAATCTAACCGGGGATGACACATGAATGTACTAATTCATTAATCAAATATTTAGTAATTACCCTGTTCATAAACCTGTTCAAACACTTTCGTTTGCCTATCTGCACACACAAGTGGCACTTGTAGCTTTCTGTTTCGAAGGCTTACTTGTAATTGCAATCACGTGGTGGAGGGTGAGTTCTTGCTTAATATAGTTGCAATGTATTGAAACCGGAGAGAGGGGGAGGGGGAGAGAGGGAGAGGGGGAGAGAGGGGAGAGAGGGGGAGGGGGGAGAGAGAGGGGGAGGGGGAGAGGGGAGAGAGGGGGAGGGAGAGAAGGAGGGGGAGAGAGAGGGGGAGGGGGAGAGAGAGGGGGAGGGGGAGAGAGGGGGAGGGGGGGAGGGGGAGAGGGGGAGGGGGAGAGAGGGGGAGGGGAGAGAGAGGGGGAGGGGGAGAGAGGGGGGGGGGGGAGAGAGAGAGGGGGAGGGGGAGAGAGAGAGGGGGAGAGGGGGAGAGAGAGGGGGAGGGGGAGATAGAGGGGAGGGGGAGAGAGAGGGGGAGGGAGAGAGAGGGGGGGGGAGAGAGAGGGGGAGGGGGAGAGAGAGGGGGAGGGGGAGAGAGAGGGGAGGGGGAGAGAGGGGAGGGGGAGAGAGGGGAGGGGGAGAGAGGGGAGGGGGAGAGAGGGGAGGGGGAGAGAGGGGGAGGAGGGGAGAGGGAGAGGGAGAGGCAGAGGCAGAGGGAGAGGGACATGGGGAGGGAGAGTGGTAAGGAACATGATAACGAGAAATTTTCTAGTTATCTTCTATCTACCTGTTTGACTTATTTGAATGATTGATTGATCATTGCGTTGTTGGTGCCATTGCTTCTAGCACTGGGGACAATGTAGCGCCAAACGGACGGAGTCATGCTGATGGAGAAGGGAAGACTGTAGGAGTACGTCACGAAATAGAGTCATTAGAATAAAAAAACAAAAAAACGTACTCTGAAGTGAAGATCAATCTCTAATCATAAAGATAATGCTGCGTCACTTTAGTCCGTGTCCCTAAAGATCCTACAATGTTAGCTGCATGAAATTTGTTTAGTCAACACCTACTAAAAGTTAGCAAGTGAGAGTGAGAATGAGTGAACGAAAGGGTGGGAGCGTGTGAGAAGGTAAGACTGAGTAAATGACAGCGTGAGGATGAGAGTGAGAGTGAGAGTAAAGGGCCATTTACACGGTCAAACTGTTTATCAAACCCGGTTTGTCAAACAAGTGTTTGAAGTGATGTTTGACCGTGTGAATGGATTGTTTGGTTGTCAAACACGTTTGTCAAACGTGTTTGACAACCAAATACCTCATTCACACGGCCAAACATCACTTCAAACACTTGTTTGACAAACCGGGTTTGACAAACCGTTTGACCGTGTAAATGGCCCTTAAGAGAGCAAGTCTCTCTTTAGTTCTTCTTTATTTACTCTCCACCTAGAACCACGTCGCCTATTTCCCCCCAGCTCTTCCAGTGTCTAACTTTTGGACCCGTGCACTCCTTCCCCCGACTCTGCTCCTTTCTCATCCTCCTCATCTTGCACCACCACCTCCTCCTCCTCGCTACACCCCCACTTCCTCCTCCCTCTACCTCCTCCTCCTCCCTACACCCCCACTTCCTCCTCCCTCTACCTCCTCCTCCTCCCTACAACCCCACTTCCTCCTCCCTCTACCTCCTCCTCCTTCACCTCCACCTACTCCTCCCTCCTCCTGCTCCTCTTCCTTCTTCTCCAATCCTCCACCACCACTTCCTCCTCCCTGCAACCCTTACTTCGTCCACATTCTCCCCCACCTCCTCCTCCCTCTACCTCCACCTACTCCTCCTCCCTCCTCCTTCTCTCTCCCTTCTCCTCCTCCTCCCTCTCTCTTTCTACTCTCTTCCTCCTTCTCTCTCTCTCTCTCTATCCTCTACTCTTCCTCTTATCCTTTTCTCTGCCCGATCCTCCTCCTCCTCTCTACCCTCTCTTCTTCCTCCTCTCTACCTGTTCCTCCTGCCCCCCTCTACCCTCTCCTCCTTCTCATCTCTACCTTCTCCTTCTCCTCCCCCTCTCTACCCTCTCTTCCTCCTCCTCCTCACTACCCTCTCCTCCTAATCCTAATCCTCCTCCCCTCCCTCCCCTTTTTCTGTTCCCAATTCCACAAACTCTTCCCCCTCCCTTGAACCCTGCCATATTATACAGCATTATTAGATACTTTAATCCACTTGAGAGGTGCTTAAGTCAAGCAAATGACAGAGATTTTAAGTTCCTAAAGTTAAGATAGGCTTTTAGTAAAAATAAATAAATAAATATAAGATAATCGTAATCATCATAAATAAAAAGAAAAAAAAATGAAAAGTTGAATTTATTTTCCTTTCTGGCCGCCGCCAGGTGGTTTTATTCACCTCTGTGGCATCGGTTTGCAAGAGAAGGGGATATAGTCTATCCCCATTAATCCATTCCGTAGTGGATGGCAGTTTCCCTTTCTTCTTGTCGGCTGCCACCAAACTATTTCATTCATATTCTTCAAACGCCCTCATAAGCAATAGGGTTATCCTTAGTATATGTAGTATATCAATAAAAAATTAGTGAAGGACATAAAAACTCAACTTCAATTTCCACTTTCCCTTTTCCTTCACCCTCCTCCGCCTCCTCATCTCTCTTCCTCACCCTCTCCCCTCATTTTTACCTTTATCCTCGTTCTCCCCTTCCCTTTCGCCCTTGCCTTTCCCTGTACCCCTATATCTCATCTTTGCCCGTCTCCACCCCCTTCTCCTTACTGTTCCTACTCCCACTTTCCCTTGCCTATCCTTTTTTTCCTCCCCTTCATCAGTACCCCCACTTTCCTTACCCATTCCGCCTTAACCCCTTTCTCCTTTCCCTCCTCCTCCACCCTCTGCTCTCCATATCCTTCCTCCATCCACTCCCCTTTCCCTCCTCCTCCTTCCCCTTCCCTTACTCCTCCCCCTTACACTCCCTTTACCTCTAACCACACACCTACGCCTCCCCCTCCCCTTACCCCTAACCATCCTCCCCTCTCTCGCCCTCTCCCCCTCTCTTTTTGCATCCCCATGTAAACATCGTGGACGTCTACATCTCATTGTATGTTAATTAGTGATAGATAATGAGCAAACTTGTAAGAGAGTCGATGGTCCTACTTCGCAATAGCCCACACACTTACACGCAGTTTAAGTCTCCATTCACTATCCCAAACTTCTATCTACCCTGCTCCTCTCCTCTTCCTCTTAATCTTCCTTCTCTTCCTCTTTGTTCTTCCTCTCGCTCTTCTCTTTGTCCTTGTTGTCGTTATCCTTGTCCTCCTCTTTCTCTTCTCACTCTCGTTCCTTTCGTCCTCCTCCTCCTCTTCTTTCTTGCCTTGTCCTCTTCTTACTCTTTCTCCTTCACGTCTTCCCCATATTTCTATTTCTCACCCTATTCGTTATCCTCTTTCTCCCCTTTCTATTTCTTCCCCTACATACCGTCTCCTTCTCTCCCCTTTATCCTCTTCCTTCCCTTCCTTCTATCCCTTTCCTCCTCTTCCTCCTTATCTTCCTCCTCCTCGTTCTCCTTCTCATCCTCCTTATCCTCTTCCTTATCCCCTCTATCCCTTCGCTCTCCCCACCTTCCTCCTCTTCCTTCTCCGCCTTCTTGTCTTATTTCTCTTCTACCTTTTTTCCTTCCAGTCTCATCCTCCTCCTCTTACTCTCTCCTTTACCTCTTCCTCATCTTTCTATTCCTCCCCTCCTCCTCTTCCTCCCTTTTCTATTAATTTTTCTCCTTATCGTTTTCCTCCCCCTCCCCTTTATCCTCTTCCGTCTCTCTCTCTTATTCTCTTCTTTCTCCTCCTCATTCTCCTTATTCTTTTGCTCCTCTAGTTTCTTATCCTCCTTATCCTCTTCCTTATCCCCTCTCTTCCTTCCCCTTCCCCTTACCTTCATCCTCCTTATCCTCTTCCTCACCTTGTTCTTCCTCATCCTCCATATCCTCTTCCTTATCCCTTCTCTTCTTAACCCCTCCCTTTACCCTCATCCTCCTAATCCTCTTCCTCACCTTGTTCCTGCTTATCTTCCTTATCCCCTTCATCCTCTTTTCTCTTTCTATTCTCCTTTTCCTCTTCCTTATTCCTTCTCCCACTTCGCCCTCCCCCCTCCCCCTCCTACATCTCCATTAGCAGATTGAAGCGCTTGTCCCTTTACAGAACGTTGGCAGGAGATTACGCACCGCCCCTCAACCATCAGATTGAACGAACATTTTAATGATTCTGTTTTTCTTTTGTGGAACCAACCCTGCCTCCAACTCGAGATCGCCCTCAAGGTCCTCTGGTGGCGTGGCTAAGGCATTCTTCGGAGACAATGTCGAGAACCGAACAAGTCATTAACAGGATTTTTTTTTTCTTTTTTTTTTTTTTAAGGTTACGACAACCGGCTTCCGTCGCAAGGAAGTTGGCCGGGGTTGGGGAAATAGCGTCTCTGGTTACTCGTCTTAGCGTACCGGGGGATTTTGTTAATTATCTTATTATGTGCAGGAGGCGCGTCGCACACACGTGCACACACATACACGTATGCACAATCTCTCCTTTAAGTATGACTACCTCTGGATTATAAGAAACACAATGTTTTGACAAAATACTAGCATCTCAGACTTGTATCTGAACCTGAAGATGAGCTTATCCATGGGATCTGGGTACAACAGAACGGTAGCGGATTCTCTCTAACGCCCATCCATAAAACCACTAGGCACAGACGCCCATCTTTAAACAATTTATGCACATTCTCTAGTGAAAGAAAAAGGTAACTGACAAGCAAGTCCGAAAAAGCACCATGTGATGTAAAAGTCCTTTTTGGTATCTTTTTCTGATATCGTCTAGTCTTTCCTGACATCAGCTAGTCAATTCAGATATTGTGTTATCTACTTCATTTTGCTGTATAAGTATGATGGCAACTCTATAACAGAAGATGAATATCCTTTACATGCCTCATTTCTAAGATATATTATCTACATTAGGGGTTATAGTTATAAGATAAATTCCTTAACTAGTTCGTTTCCGTCGATATGTGTTACATGGTCACTTCGTATGAACTTGCACGAAAAGCTGAGATGTTCTGTGAAGATCATTAAAAGATTGTGTTTTACATTCGATGTGATACAGGTTATCCAGTTGTGTAATTTTATCATGAAAAAAGAATATCGGGTTTAGCAGTTTTAGTTTCAGTCTTGGTTTATTATGCTAGATGGCAACTCGTGCCAGCACTACCACTCCAGTGGTACCAACCTTTCGCACAATACAAAGAACGCGAATGAATAGCTTCATAAGCTTTTATTCAGAAACAAATCTAATTTCAGGTGTCTTTTTGAAAAAAAAAATATAAATAATTCTGATATCATATTTAGTAATAGATACACAGACGTTACCGAAAAAAAAAATCAAGGCAGGAGTACAGTATTAGCAGCATTATATGATAACACGCTTCTGGTGGAAATTGCACACAGGCTAGCAAGATAATGCAGAGACTTAGCGGTTAGTTTTGGTTATAAACTTTGGAAGGACATTTTTCTCGGGTGTTCGTGGGTTTAACAAAGGACCTTGCAAGGCTTAAGGCCTGCCTTTGGGTCCCCACCTGAGAACCAACGTGCATGAGAACAAAAGTAAAGCTGATATTGGAAACTGAGAAGTCTCACGGAGATGCAAGACGAAGAAGTTTGGCTTTTATCTAGGAATAAATGCCGCATCGTCTATATTCGTTATACTGATCATGAAGATGATTATGACCATGACTATGAACTTGAAAATGAACATGAACTCGAACATGATTATAAACTTGGCCATGAACATCAATATGTAGATGAACATAAAGATTTACATAAACCAGGCATGCAGTGTTATTGTTTTATGACCATTATCATCATCATCAGTATCATTATCACTATATGTGAACATACCCAAGTACACACACACATATATACACGTATGCACAAGCATATAAAGTATTCGAGGATTAGTATATACGAGCCGAGATGGAAACCCAACACATCATATTCACCAGCGCATCTCGTGCGTGTGCGTGTTTGTGTGTGTGTGTGTGTGTGTGTGTGTGTGTGTGTGTGTGTGTGTGTGTGTGCGCGCGCACGAGGAAGGTTTTGTGCGTATCATGCGTTTGCGCGTGCGTGTGTGTGTGCAAATGTTTGCGTATACGTACGCACGTATTTATGCGTGAGAGCATATAAGTACGTAGTGCGTGTGTATGTTCCCGAGTTTACGCGCTTGGATTTATTAGCACGTATAAGCGTATACATATGCATATACACGTGGGTGTGCGTATGTAGGCTTTTACGTATGTGTGAGTGGGCAGCGGTAGATCGGCCCTAGCGTTCAGTTTGCGCTGTGATATGCAACAATTTATTCCATCGCAAAAAGAGCAATATGCATGCTGTGATAGAAATATTTGGACGGCTGTAGAGAGTGATAACATCACGCTGAATGCGTAGGATGTCATACTATCCTGCTGCCCCCCACCCTCATTCGGGATGGAAGAGAATAATTACTATTAACATGGCCAGTACAGGGGTATACATTATTTTATTGTGCTATCACCACATTAGCCATGATATATATATATATATATATATATATATATATATATGTACATATATATGTACATATATATATTTCGAGTCTGGAACCACACAATACCAACCCAAAGGTCTCTCTAAGAAGAAACGTTAGAAAACTGTCTTATATAAAGATATATCTATCCCTGTTTCTCTGATCAATCAATAAGAATAATAGGGTGAGGGAGGAGGAGGAGAAGGGGATGGCGTTGGGAAACACCCTACTGTTGGCTCTCCTAATGTGAAAAAAGTTGAGGAAATACTCAAATTTGCTAGAGCGAGTGCCAGCCTCTCGGGGCTGTACCTCTAACTGGAGGTAAGGTTTTGATATTTCTTTATCAGCTTATTCGCTTACTTGTATATATTTATTTGTATACTTGTCTATTCATTTGTGTATTTGTGTACACTGTTTATTTCATTTATTCATATATTCATCTGATAGCTAATTAATTTAATTATTTATCTACGTATATATCTATAAATACGTCCATTTATGTTTATATGTTGACCTTCCTTCCTACTTCTACTTATCTATTCACATACTCATTACCTATTCATTCATTTATCCGTACGTTTATTCCTATACTTAATGTATTTCTATTTATTACTTTGTTTATTCTTATTGATCTATTCCTATAATTTACTTCTAGTACATATCTACACATTTGAGCCGGTAGGTCCTAAAAACTGAATAAATTTGTCCACACGTTCGCTAAAACACATTTTCTAGAAATGGCTGACACCACATTTAAGAATGAAATCGAAAATGGTTAAAAAAATTCCATCCGAGTCCCCACCAATTGAATGAAATACCTCTTCAAAACCAACTACGTTGTTGACGTTCAGTTTGCACTATGTGAATATGTGCAGGCGTGTATGTGATTTTATGCATGTATGAGGATATATGTGTAAACTTGTGTATGTACGTGGATGCATGCTTATATATGCATTTCTCTATGTGCACATTAGTGGGTTTGTATGTGCGTATGTGTACATGTTTGTGTTTGTATGTATGCGTACTTATATGTAGATGTGTGTACATGTGTAATGGTATGTTCGCATGCGTGCATGTGCATTTGCTTATGTGTATATGTGAAAATACATGTGCATTTGCTTATGTGTATATGTGAAAATACATGTGCATTTGCTTATGTGTATATGTGAAAATCCATGTGCAAGTATACATTTGCATGTATACCTACATGTATGCATGCTTACACGCATGTATCAATTTGTGTATACATATATGCATGGTATATAACACACAAGAAACCCACAGTCGGAGAAAATAAACTTCGACTGTGCTACTACATTTCTGTTTAGACATGCATGTATATGTTTGTATACATGTACCCATGTAACGAAATTGTAATCTTCATGAACATCTATTTTCAAATTATTTTTATTTCTATTTATTCAATTTCATTATCATTTCAACTTTTTTATTTATTTTATTTTATACTTAATATCATTCAAATCATTCACGCGTAGCCGTCTCATCTCAACAGCTATTGCCCAGAGTTCGTCAGAGAATCAAGACCTCTGATAGTTATTTAAGCAAAGTCTATGTCTCCACCTATGCTCAAACGGGGGAGAGAGGCACAATCCTAAGATTTAGGATTTGCAGTCCGAGCGAGGACAAGAAACACAGTGGGGAGAGGTAATCTTTTTCGCTGCTAACTGGTTGCCATGGAGATGAATAAAATTGCCTAGAGGCAGCAATAGTCCCACTCGGTAGGATTTATTTTCAACTAAGCAGTAGTGTTAATGTGTATGTATATATATATATATATATAATATATATATATATATATATATATATATATATATTGATATCAATATCAATATCGAATCAGCTATTCTGAGTCCACTCCTGAACAAAGGCCTCTTTAATAGCATTCCATATTTCACACAACCCGCTAACCTCTGCCATGTCACTCCTGCAAACCTCGCAATCTCGTCTATCCACTTTCTGTCTGGTCGCATGCAGGATTCGAACCCACTGCTTTCAGCCACCCTTAAGATTACCTTCACAATGCCTTTACCCGCTCGGCCACAGAGACTATAAAAGCCTTGTAACCTGGAATCTATTTGATTCCCGAAGATTGGAAAGATCACTAATCTGCGACCCCAGTTCCTGTTTTACACAAGTGCCTACTAGTGGCAGGTGGTAAGGATCGGAACAAATCCTTTTCACGCTTTCGCCATTGTAACTACGAGAGAAATTCGCAAGTGACAGCGACATTAATCTGATCATTTTTATGACAGTCCACTGCCACAGAGACTATAAAAGCCTTGTAACCTGGAATCGATCTGATTCCCGAGGATAGGAAAGGTCACTAATCTGCGACCCCAGTTCTTGCTTTACACAAGTGCCCACTAGTGGCAGGAGGTAAGGATCAGGATAGATCCTTTTCACGCTTTCGCCATTATAACTACGAGAGAAATTTTTTAATAGTTTTACCTATTCCAATAGTTTCCTCTATTTCATCTATGTTTTTCTCTCTTTTCTCTGAACTCTACCTTTGTTGATAAGCTTGTTTAGTACTGCTCTTTGTATTTCATCTCTCCTGCTTCTAATCTACATGGAACTTCTTCTTTAAATTGGTAATTTGTAGCTTTGGAGTATTTATTTTCTCTAATACATTTGTAGTTCCTACTTTTTCTGCTGATTACCTAATAATATTCACTTAACATAAATTCATATCTTCGCTGGTGGTCTCGTTAGTTTTTAGCAGTTTGAATATATTTTTAATAATCTAATTGAATTTTCCTTTTATTACCTTTAACCTTCGCAAGGCTTATTTTCTTTTAGAATTTGGTTTCTTTACTCGGCTCTGAAGTTGACTTTATTTATTACCGTAACATTAATAACACTCTTGCTCTCATCTCCTAATATGAAGTCAGTTTACGACCTACACGCTTTTACAAGAAAGTGTTCATTATCCTCATGCTGTAGTTTTCTGCAAAATTGACAAACATCTCACCTATGTCTTTTCTTTCACTTACTCAATATTTCCCAATGCACGACTCATCTTCTATCTTCTTCCCTAATTTAGCATTAAAGTCGCCTATTACCAACGTGTACTTACTTTTTCATGATCCATTACCTGACTTAAATCATCATAGGACTCATTTTCATCGTCGAGCTCTGTGAAGATGGTGCATAAACTTGAACAATTTTTACTGTCTACCTTATACACAGCCCTGTCCAACTTTCTACTGAAGTTGACTACATTACCAGCAACCTCTCAATTTACCAAGAATCTTACCCCACTAGATCTTTCTTTGTCCTTACCTCTATAGTAGAATAGGTGCTGACCATCTTGTAATTGTATAAGTTTTTCTTCCACTCTTCGGACTTCGCTCAGTCCTACGATGTCCCACTTGATATTGTCAAGTTCTTCCATTAAACTATCCAGTCTGTGGTCCTATGAGAGGGTTCTTATATTGTAAGTATAGATCTTCATATTCTTCATGTTGTTTAATGTCCAAGAATTGGATATGTTAGGACAGTACTGATATTTGGTGGCACACTGCCCCTAAGCACACAAGGCAATGAGGTTGGACCTTTAGGAGACGATGATGCAACAGGAATGCCCGGTTTTGTTTTGGTTGTGCAATTCATTTGGCTATGAAGGAATTTTGGAGGTAATCTCACCTCCCTGCCAACTGGTTTCTGGCGAGATATTTCCCTGGTGTCAACTTGTTCGTTATATTCGGTAGCCCCACATATATATATAGGTTGCCCAATGGTCCACGTCGTAATTATGACTGTACCCCATATATTTATAAGGAATTTCCCTGTTCACCATCAGTGACGCGCCAGTTAGCAGTTGGTCTTGCGACTGTGTGTTTGAGCTGCTCTTTTTCTCATCTTTCTTAGAGATTTCCTCTCCATCGACATAGTTTTTGTAATCTGATGTCTATCTATCATATTAAGGTGTCAACTCTCAGATAGGGATGTCCATGTATGCTACCAAAAATGCCACAAACTCCCAAAGGGGGTTCATGTCCTGTCCTCAAACGTCCGCACAGTTGGCGGTTGGTGATCATCGAGCCACCCAGGCCGTACAAAAGGAACCTCCAGGTCGAGAATCGGGTAGTTCTTTTTGTACGGCCTAAGTGGCTCGATGCTATCTCCTTTGTTTCAGAATAAGCAGTCGCTACGGCAAAGGGTTGAGTCCTTGCGGTGGGGTTTATTTCCATTTGTCAAAAAGGCACACAACTTGTCGGATAGCTTGCCATAATAAAGACTCGATGAAATTAGAATCGAGACCGAGCTGCCCTAGTACCATTGGGGAACCTCCAGGTCGATAATCGGGTGGTTCATTTTGTACGACCTGAGTGGCTCGATGCTATCGCCTTTGTTTCAGAATAAGCAGTCGCCACGGAAAAGGTTCGAGATCTTGCGGTGGAGAGTATTTCCATATATATACTATAACCATAATCCCACAGATTACAACACAATGGAAAACTACACCGCAACATACATACACACACACCACCAACCTCTTCCTTCACGTGACCAAACCGTAAGTACCCCTGATTCCTAAGAACATTTTTTACTCATACACACTATATTATGTAATTTAGATTAATAACCATAATATATAAATAAACAGAAATAACTATACATTCAAATTATTGTAAAACAAAATAGTATTAAAAATTTGTATCACAAAAATAAAATGTAAACTATGTATAACCTGTAAACTGTCCAATATGCTGATGTAAGCTTTTTCAGATGCATTCCACTAACAGAGAGAATAGCTGGCAGTCTTTAGGTGGAAAGCAGTTCAGGTAGGTCTGCTGGTGTAATCTTTGGGAATTAGACTTTAAGAGGTCTTTGGTCTTTGATTTATCCACCAAAGAATAATTCTACACTGCAGCGGTGGGATTCGAACCCACGCCTCTGAAGAGAATGAATGTGGTTATTGATGATAGTTATTTTGTGTTTGTCCTGAGTTATATTGTATATACATACATACATATATTATATATATATATTTATATATATATATATACACACATTTATATACATATATATATATATATATATATATATATATATATGTACATATATTCTTGTTTCTCTGCTATACTTGTACCTTGAAAATGTGATGAGACGAAAGCGCTCGGTCACATTTCTTTTAATTTCTTTGTGGTTTTTCGGTATAATTAGAATCACGCGTTCAAGTGATCCTTCTGCATTACACACACACACACACACACACACACACATTTAATTATATTATTATATTATATATAAATATATATATATATATATTATAATATATATAATAATATATAATAAAATATATACACCAAAATATATAAAAAAGTCATAAAAAAAACAAAAAACAAACCTTTTGCTATCAACACAAAAAAAGAAGAACAGAAGCAACTAAGATAGTGTGTGGATGTGATTGATCATTTTAGTAAATTTGTAGTAAATTATTGGATATAATATTTATATAATATATTTTAAATGTTTGAACAAATAAAGGAAAGAAATTAAAATATGTATAAAACTAAAATTAATTTAGACACAGTGTATTTTAATACAGTATTTAATTAGATGGTACATATTTTTTACAAACAAAACACAATAAACACCAACATGACTAAAATAAAAACACGACTTTTTTTAAATATTATTCTTACATTTTTCTTATTTTTTATAAATTCTAGTATAGATTCAAAGGAAAAACAGTTGGGTCTGTAGATGAGATGGTTTAATAAAAAATCAACAGACGAAACACCAAGAGGGATGAATAGAAATATAGGAAGAATACACTGTGGGTTATTTTCATTTACAAAGGAACAAAGAAAAAATTTAAAATATATAATAATTTAATAAAATATTTTTCTGATAGGGAGGTGAACAGGAAAGAGAAATAACATAAAAATAATATGAAAAAGACGAAAATCCCCAACTTGAAAACAATTGTATTATATTATGCACTGTATATGACAAAATGTGAAGGGTATAATATGAAAGACTTTTAAGATATGAATCTGAGTGAAATATTCAATTTTAGTGGGGGATCCAAAGTAGATGCAGGGAGAGGAAAAGAGAGAAATAGTGTAAAGAAAGACATAAAGAGTGTAGGAGAAGGAGCTTGAGAAAAAAAAAATAGATTAAAATTCCTAAATAGCATCTTCTGTTCGATAGTCTTTCGAGACAGTGAACATGTAGAAACATCATGGTTTGTATAATTAAAAAAATGAAGAATAAATAGAAGGTGATGAAGGTAGAATTGGATGGCAGGAGGGAGGAAAGGACGTGATGTGCGGTGGGGAGATCGAAGCGCAGAATCAAATGGGAGAAACATAGGACTCGTCCAGAAGAGGGGAAAAAAGGAGTGAGAGAGGGATGGAATGAAGGAAGGTAGGGAAGAGAGGGGAGGGAGAAAAAGGAGGAAAGGGAGTAACAATAGGAAAATAATAAAAGAAGAGGAAAGTGATAAAGGAAAGTGATAAGAGAAAGATAAAAAAAGGATATATAGAAAAGGAAACAAGAAGGGAAGAAGGAAGGTGAGTGAGAGAAGAAAGTAAATGAGGGAAGGAAAGGGAGAAAGGAATGTAAGAGGGGAGGGAGGGAGGGAGGGAGGGGAAGGACGAGAAAAAACAGGGAGATGAGTGAGAAAGTAAGGAGGGGGTGAGCGGAAGAAGGGAAGGGAGATAAGAATGAAGGGTGGAGTAGGAGGAAAATGATAATAGAAGGATGGGAGAATGTAGGAAATATAAAGGAATGAAGAAAAAGAAAGTAAAACAAAACAAGGAAAGAATCCATATAATATATATATATATATATATATATTAATATCAATATATATATATTATATGTGTTTTTTTTTTTTTTTTTGTGTGTGTGTGTGTGTGTTTGTGATAAACTATGCAGCAGCTTCTGCATTCACAAATTTTTATGTTATGTTCAACTTTTCTAATACTTGAACGTTGAATATCGTTGAGTTGTCTTATAATGTGTCCAAACTTCATTTGGAATGAATGTAAAGACAAAACTAACTTCATTATTAAAGGACGAAATCCCACCATGAACACAAAATACTGACCAATTTATCATTCCTACTTCTAAGAATAATATCATATATATATATCTATATATATATAATATATATTATATATATATATATATATTACTCTCTCTCCAACGGCTATAAGACTGCAGTCCCTTACGCTTCACTATGCCTCTCCAAACCAATTTCCTTGCGTTTCCTCAATTTTGTAGGTCAGGGAATGCGGGGACGTCATTCGCCACCCATCGCTCCACTGGTACTTTCTTCCCAGGGCGTCTACCCTTTATACTTCCCTCCATCACCATTTTTGGCCATCTTCTTGGGTCATCAGGCCCACCTTACCCTTCTCACTTGCGACATTATCAGCATTTGTTTCCTGTCTGTTTTCTAATTTCCTGTTGTGCCTTCGTCTTATCTGAGTCATACACTAAATTTTAATAATGTTTCGAAGACTCAAGTTTTTATTTGTTTACATCTCTCTCTCTCCTCTCTCATATATATATATATAATAAATGTATATATATATATGTATTTAATATGTATACTTATATATATATATATATATTTTATATATAATATGTTTATATATACATATATATAGTTCTATATTATAGATATATATATATATATATTCTATATTAATTTTATATATATATATATACATTATATAAATATATATATACTTATAGTTATTTTTATATATAATTTTATATATATTATATATATATACATATATTATATATATATACATATCTTATATATATATACATATATTATATATATATATATATATATATATATATGTATATATATATCCGAGAGTTGACACCTTAACGTGGTGGATAGGCTTGAGAATCTTAATGACTACATAAGCTATGTCGATAAAGAGACAATCTCTGTAGGGTCACCCATATCGAACAGGTTTTGTAAGAAAGATCAGACAAAGAGCAGCTCGAACGCACAGTCGCAGGACCCACTGAAAACTAACATGTCCTTGATGGCGAACAGGGAAACTCCTCATAGATATATGGGGTACATTCATAATGACGGTGTGGACCATTGGGCACCCTATGGATATAGGGCTTCACCGAATATAATGAATAAGGTGACACCAGAGAAATATCCCACCAGAAACCAGTTGGCAATAAGGTGAGATTACTGCCAACCCCCTTTATAGCAACCATGATCAGCACAACCAAAACAAAACCGGGCGTTCCTGTTGGATCATCGTCTCCTAAAGGTCCAACCGCATTACCTCGATTACGGGCAGTGTGCCACCGAATGTGAGTAAGCACTATCCAAGCAGATCCAAGTCTTGGACATTAAACAACATGAAGAAAATGAAGATCTATACTTACAACGTAAGAAGTCTCTCAGAAGATCACAGGCTGGAGAGTTTAATGGAAGAACTAGACAACATCAAGTGGGACATCGTAGGACTGAGCGAAGTCCGAAGAGCGGAAGAAAAGCTGATACAATTACATAATGGTCACCACCTGTTCTACTATAGAGGTAAGGACAAAGAAAGATCTAGTGGAGTAGGATTCTTGATAAACCGAGAGGTTGCTGGTAACGTAGTCAAATTCAGTAGTTTATCAGACAGGGTAGCTTGGATTGTGATTAGGCTGTGTAAAAGGTACACTCTAAAAATAGTTCAAGTTTATGCACCAACTTCACAGAGTTCAGACGATGAAATTGAGTCGTTCTATGATGATTTAAGTCAGGTAATGGATCAAGAAAAAAGTAAGTACACGTTGGTAATAGGTGACTTTAATGCTAAAGTGGGGAAGAAAATGGGCGATGATACGTGAATTGGTAAGTTTGGAGTAGGTGAAAGAAATGACAGAGGCGAGATGTTAGTCAATTTTTGCAAAGAACTACAACATGAGGATAATAAACACTTTCTTTCAAATGCGTGTAGGTTGTAAATGAACCTGGAGAAGTCCAAATGGAACAACAAAGAACGAAATAGATTTCATATTAGAAGATGAGAGCAAAAGCGTTGAAAATGTTACGGTGATAAATAAACTCAACGTAGGTAGTGACCATAGAATGGTAGGTTACACAGTTAAATTCAATTTCAGAGCCGAGAGAAATAAACTAATTTTAAAAGAAAGAAAATAAGCCTTGCAAAGGATAGGGATAATAATAAGAAATTTCAATAGAAATTCAAAATAGATTTGAAGCTAAGAACCAATGAGGACATCGTGGAAGATATTAATTTGAATTTAGTGAATATCATTAGAGAATCGGCAGAGAAAGTAGGAAGTACAAAAAACATTAGAGAAAACAAATACTCCCAAGCTACAAATGACCTAATTAAAAAAAGAAGGATCATGCAGATTAAGAGCAGGAAAGACGAAATAGAAAGAGTAGAACTAAACAAACTTATCAACAAAAGGCAAACATTAGAGAAAAGAAATATAGATGAAATAGAGGAAACTATTCGGAAGGGTAAAAGTATTAAAGTGACCGAGCGCAAACATGCATTAGGAAGACAACAAATGATATGCTTGAAAAATAGAAATGAAGAAATAATTAAATGTAGAGACAAAATGGTAAAAAGAGTAGACGAATTTTACCAAGAGCTTTACTCGTCGAAGACCGTAGTTGAATCAGTAAATTCGTGTGTAGACGATAGTAGTGTACCAGATATTACAAAGGAAGAAGTAGAATTTGCTCTAAGAATATGAAACGAGTAAAAACAACTGGGGAATATGGTATATCGATAGATCTGTTTAAAGACGCAGGCAAATTAGTTCGTACTAAATTAGCCGAGTTGTACACCCAGTGCTTACGTCAAGAAAGCGTTCCTGATGCGTGGTGCAATGCTATAGTGATTTTGCTTCGTAAAAAAGAGAACACAATGACCTTAGTAACTATCAACCGATTAGTTTGCTATCAAATGTATATAAAGTATTCTCCAAGATCCCTACAAATAGACTAAGTACAGTTTTAAATGGAAACCAACCGAGAGAATAGGCAGGCTTTAGGAGCGGATATTCAAATCTAGACAACTTGCAACTAATCGAGAAAACGACACAATACAATATACCTCTGTGTTTAGCTTTTGTAGATTACGAGAAGGCCTTTGACTCGGTAGAACAAATAGCAATATTAAACTCACTACGCGAGCAAGGTACAAACGAACAGATCGTAAAATTTTTAGAAAAGATTTATGCGAAAGGTACCGCTATAATTCGACTACATAAAGATACAGAAAAGATCAAGATCGAGAAAGGAGTACGGCAAGGCGATACAATTATACCGAAACTATTTACAGCTTGCCTCGAAGATATTTTCAGAAGATTGAGGTGGGAAGAGAAAGGTTTAAAGATTAATGGCGAACATTTGAACCTCCTAAGATTTGCGGATAACATTATTCTTATTTCAGAAAGAGCAGAAGAATTGCAAGATATGCTGAGAGGTCTAAACAAGGAAAGTGTCAAAGTAGGTTTAAAATGAATAAAAGTAAAACCAAAGTAATGTTCAATAAGAAAGTTCAAAGTAAAAAGATTGTAATTGATGATGAGTGTCTTGAGGAAGTTGAAGAGTATAATTATTTAGGCCAGATGGTGAAAGTGACGAAAGATCATGATAATGAAATAAAAAGACGCATTACAATTGGTTGGAAAGTGTTTGGTAAGTATAATAAGATCCTGAGAGGCTCTCTACCTTTATGTTTGAAACGTAAAGTTTACAATCAATGCATTCTACCAGCAATAATCTACGGGTGTGAGACTTGGAAGCTAACAAAAGCAATGGAAACAAAACTAAGGACAGCACAGAGGAGAATGGAGAGATCAATGATGGGAATAACGCTGAGAGACCGAAAGAGAGCAAGTTGGGTGAGAGAGCAGACTAGAGTGAAAGATATTGTGGAAGCAGTAAAAGAGAGGAAGTGGAATTGGGCAGGTAAGTTAGTGCGAACGACTGATGAGCGATGGAGCAAATGTGTTACTGAGTGGACGCCGCGAGATGGGAAGCGTGGAAGAGGGAGACCAGACAGAAGGTGGAGAGACGAGATTGAGAAGTTTGCAGGAGTGACGTGGCAGAGGATGGCGCGGT